>NC_091468.1:66297135-66524635 GCF_027789765.1 Dendropsophus ebraccatus | reverse complement strand
CTCCCCGATCAGATGACTAGTTGCCGCCCCTCTCCCGGCCACGTGACATCTATACTCTGCTGCTGGGAACCTTATAAGCACAATCATGCTGATTGGTTCCCTTTAAGAGTTGTCTGATTTTAAGAAAACTATTTAAAAGCATCCCTTCTGCCTCTCTGGACGTCCTGCAGTGATGACATCATAGTTGCTGATTGGCTGCAGCATCCTTCCAGTGGTGACATCATCGGTGCATGCAGGAATGGAGGACAGGTTCCCTCCCAGTTTAGGGCAGAGACCATTCCGGCCTCCGTAGTAGTGTTGAGCGGATCTGTCAAACTGTTTAGCAACCTTCTCCGAACCTGAACACTCGGCATTTCATTCCCTGCGGCTGAAGAAGTTGGATGCAGACCTAAGGCTGCCAGAAAAACATGGATGGCGCCATAGGTCATAGGTTGTATCCATGTTTTCCAGGACTCGCTAGGACTGCATCCAACTTCTGCACAGACAATCAAATGACAAACCCCCCAAGTTTGGAGAACGTTGCTAAACAGTTTGACAGATCCGCTCAGCACTACTCCTTAGGCCTTGGGGCCCAGATGCACCTGCAGCCTCTATGGAGGGAATCACCGTTATTTGTGGTGAAGTCTTTCTCTGCAGAAGTCGTTGACTTAGGAAATGCAGCAATTTGGAGTCATTGGAACTTTTTTGCACAATCTCACTCCAGCCCCGACCTGGAAGCGGACTTATAGCTCAGCTATGTATTCTGATACCCTTAGCACTCATGATGTAAGACCGACAGAACAGCGTGAGTGTACACAAGTAGGCTTTCCAGTCATGCGGCTGCTTCACTACAGCTTCCAATCCACATCCGTGTTCCATGCAAATGCGGCCTAACGTACACAGACACACATTACTGACACACTCAGACACTGACACACAGCACTTAAAGGGGTACTCCAGCGGGGGGGCACTTTTGTGCTGGGACTGGGGATGAGGTGGCCAAGGGAAAAGACGTCCACTCACCTCCCCGGTCCCAGCCGCAGGTCCCGCATCGTGGCGCATCGTGGCGTTCCCGGCCGCTTCCGGGTGTCTGACGCGGGCCCGAGACGTGACATCTCAGGTCCGCTCAGCCAGTCAGTGACAGAGGCGGGATCTGAGCGGACTTGAAACGGATCTCGCCTCCTTCACTGAGTGGCTGAGCGGACCTGAGACGTCACGTCTCAGGCCCGCGTCAGACACCCGGAAGCGGCCGGGAACCGGGCACCGGAGCGCCGCGATGCGGGACCCACCACTGAAACCGAGGAGGTGAGTGGACGTCTTTTTCCTCGGCCACCTCTTTAAAGCTCAGACTTCTCCATCTTCCTCGCTGTAAGGCGTTAAGGTTGAGGACCTTCAGGTCATGTGATCAGGTCCTTCACCCTTTTCTCCCTCTGTTCAGGTCCTGCTGCATCTCCATTGTCTTCCAATCTTCAGCGCTCACCCTGCACTACAGTGAGTGGGCTGAAGATTAGAGCACTGGGCCCCTCTCCCTCTCTGGGCTCTAGAAGTGCCGGGGCCCTGGTAAGCCTTGCGCTGACACCGGCTCTGCACATGGCCATCGTAGCTGCTTATGATGGTGGGCGAGGCTCATTTGTAAGGAATCCTCCTGGATTTGAGTTGTTTGTGTGAAGCACAGGCCTCTGGGTATGTTATGGATTGTAACACTGCAGAGTAATGGTGCGTTTACACGGAACGATTATCGTTCGAATTTTCGCAATAACGACGATGGCATTTCAGAGATAATTGGCTTGTGTAAACACAGCGAATGATCAAGCGACCAGCGAAAAATCGTTCATTGTGATCCTTCAACACGTTCTTGAATCGACGTTGGTCGTTCGCTTAAAATTCTCAGATCGCTTCGTGTAAACAGTCAAGGATTCACCCTATGGGTGAGATGGGCTTAAGCGATCTTAAAAACGGTTGCACTAACGATTTTTCTAACTATTTGTTCGTCTAAACACTGATCGTTATAAAAACCAAATTGTTGCATCAAAATCGTTAAATGATCGATTGGGCGAATTATTGCTTCGTGTAAACGGACCATAAAGATGGAGGTGTATGTGTGTGGGAGCTTGTTAGCTGCTCTTCCATCACATGACACATATCTCTTTCTATAGAGCGATGTCAATGATGCCTTACAGCGGGGGGAGGGAACCCTGGCTCTCCAGCTGTTGCAAAACTACAACTCCTATCATGCCTGGACAGCCAAAGCTAAAGCTCCTACTGTCCAGGCATGATGGGAGTTGTAGTTTCGCAACAGCTGGAGGGCCAAGGTTCGCTACCCCTACCTTAGAGTAATGTTACACAGGATTTTGCAATCATTGGAGCGGGTAACGCAGACAGCCGTCGGGGGTCGGTTTCCTTATCTGCTCTCCACATCCGGTAATATGTCACATATCTTCCACCTATATCTCTTCTCACTTCTGGCTGTAACCGCCATGTACCTCTCAGTGCCGTCATCGCCGAATGTGTCTCATGTATTTCTCGTATATTAGTCAGTATAAGAAAAAGATTCTGACTAGTCCCTTGCTGCCCCTGGTATCACCATGGCGGTCTTCATGTTGGATACGGTATCTTCTCTATGGCTGGGTTCACACTACGTTTTTGCAATCAGTTTTTTTTTCATCCGTTTTTTTTTGCAAAAAACGGATGCAAGTGTGTGCATACGTTTTGATCCATTTTTCCATTGACTTCCATTAAAAAAAAGGATCTTTTTTTTTTTTTTTTTTTTTTTTTGCGGACACAAAAACGTGGTCGACCACATTTTTGTGTCCGCTAAAAAAAAGGATCCACACACATGCATCAGTTTTTTTCTATCTGTTTTTCTATCTGTTTCATGAGAAAACGTGGCGTGAACCCAGCCTATATTGTATAATCCAGTATGGTGACTATATGAGGCTCTGCTCCCACTCCCACCATGGCAGTTTCGGACCTATCCAGCGACGGACGCCAACGTTTCTCCATTACTACTAATCTGCTGGTTTCCGGCCTTCTCTGTGGTCACATGTCTGTTACTAAGCGGTAGGTTGTGCAGTATGATGTGGATGTAGTCTGCCCGCCTGTTGCTTCATGCCTGTACTGTCAGTAGTTACTGTGTAATACACGGCCAGCAGGGTCTGTGGTGACACGTCTCTTCCCTTTACGTAATAACAGAAATAGTTACATTCGCTCGCTGTTGTAGTCCTATTCCCCGCTCGGCCATAGTCTCTTTCATCTGTAAATGATGGCGAGTCAACTCCCAAAGATCAAAGCACTTAGAGTGTTTGAAGGGTAAATAAAAAGGGGCCCGGTACCAGCTATAAAGGGAACTTTCCGTCTGATTTATTAATCTGGGGTTTCTCCGCTTTTCATTTCATCTATTTAATATGATTTATTGGGCTGTGTTTTTTTTTTTTATACTGTGCAGTTTGTTCAACAACATTATCCGTACCGAGCGCTCAGGAACTGGTGCGGCATCCAACTTCTGACTGAAACTGCGAGGGTTTGGATATTGTTGCTGAACCTGAACGTATTGACAGCGCTGCCCAGCACTACTCCTCTAACCAATCAGAAGGGTGCCGGCACCCGCTCCAATAAGCTGTTCAGTGTAGCGCTACTGTCCAACATGTATCCTGCACAGGTCAGACACCCAGTCACTTATTCATGTGTACAGTATTTGAAGTTTGAGCTGTAGTTCACAGTGAGAAGAATGGCGTGTAGTTCTGTAGAAAATAATGGGAATTTTGCATTGTACGCGCTTTCTTTTGGACGTATTTTCATGTCTAATAAATGCGGATATATATATGAAGGAAAACTGTGGGATCAAGGCCTTAAAGGAGAAGTCCGGCAACATTTTTTATTGAAGCATTTTATTGCCCCCCCCCTTCCAAAAGTTATAAAAATCTTCAATATACACTTACGGGAAATGCTTATAAAGTACTTTTTTCCCTGCACTTACTACTGCATCAAGGCTTCACTTCCTGGATAACATGGTGATGTCACTTCCTGGATAACATGGTGATGTCACTTCCTGGATAACATGAGGATGTCACTTCCTGGATAACATGGTGATGTCACTTCCTGGATAATATGGTGATGTCACTTCCTGGATAACATGGTGATGTCACTTCCTGGATAACATGGTGATGTCACTTCCTGGATAACATGGTGATGTCACTTCCTGGATAACATGAGGATGTCACTTCCTGGATAACATGGTGATGTCACTTCCTGGATAATATGGTGACGTCACGCCCCGACTTCCAGAGCTGTGCGAGCTGTGGCTGCTGGAGAGGATGATGGCAGGGGGACACTGAGGGACAGAGGGCACTGGAGGGACACTGAGCATCCCTCTGCATCATCCTCTCCAGCAGCCACAGCCCGCACAGCTCTGGGAGTCAGGGCGTGACATCACCATGTTTATCCAGGAAGTGACATCACCATGTTTATCCAGGAAGTGACATCACCATGTTTATCCAGGAAGTGACATCACCATGTTATCCAGGAAGTGACATCACCATGTTATCCAGGAAGTGAAGCCTTGATGCAGTAGTAAGTGCAGGGAATAAAGCACTTTATAAGCATTTCCCATAAGTGTATATTGGGGATTTGTATAACTTTTGGGGAAGCAATACAATACTTTAATAAAAATTTTTGCTGGACTTCTCCTTTAAAGTGTCATGATGGGACAATTGTGGTGAACTTCTGGATTATCAGTGGTTCTTGCGTCCCACCATGACAGCTACATGAGTGAGGCTCCACCTGTGATGCACAGTGGACGTGTATAAAACACGATGCTGCTTTCTTATATTTTCCAGTTGTTACTCGGTATCCGTCATTCTGCGCTCCTGCAGCTGCTGAACTGTTCGGCCCGGTTCACACCTGTTGCTGGAAATTCTCCTAGACGCCTTAATGGGAAACCACAGTTTGTATGTGTGGTTTTTCTCTCAAGCTGTCACCCTCCCACTGGTGAACACGTCATTGTGAATAGCTGCAGTCACCATTATTATTCATGATCAGAAGAAACAGGGTAAAATAATCCTTAAGATTTACAGAAGTCCTGCCGGATTTCCATGTATTTCCTCACTTAGTTATTTAGCGTTAGGGCACCGTCACATGGCAGGATTTATCCACCAGAACCTGGAGCGGGTCCGAAATATACCAGAGATACCAACCTTCCTGTATATCCTCTATGTAGCTTTTACTACTTCTCAATCTGTGTGTGTGTGTGTGTGTGTGTGGGTATATATATATATACACACACACACACACACACTTTGTAAAAATTAATGTGCTGTAGTGGATTAAACAACAAGTAAAAAAACATACTTGCCTAGCTTTATGGCCCTATTCCACGGAACGATTATCGTTCGTTTTCGGACGATATCGACCGCTACGGACGATAATCGTTCCGTGGAATAGAGTGCAACGATCAGCCGACATCGTTCATGTCGGCTGATCGTTGCAGTCGCATGTTTTTCAACATGTTGAAAAACAAGCGACTGATATAGCAGCGATCTGCTGCCGTCGCTCCGTTGAATAGGAGCATCGTCAGCAGACGCTGCTATATCCTATGGGCTGCCCGGACGATCTAGCGATCCCCCGGGCAGCCCCCCCGCAGCTCCCCGCCGCCCCCTCCCGCACTCACCCGCTCGCTGCAGCCGCGTTGAATAGCGGCGGCAGCGAGCGGCGAACGAGGAGCAAACGAGCGCTGACAGCGCTCGTTTGCTCCTCCCAACGACCCGTGGAATAGGCCCATTAGTCCCCTGCTGCTTCTCTGTAGATCCTATCAGTCTGTAATCTTCTCGCCAGTGAATGGCTGAGCCAGCAGGTTCTGCTCCCAAGGGCCAGTCTTAAAAGCAGGAAGACAAGATCAGACAGAGACTGTAATGGATCAGGGCTAGGTAAGTACGAGTTTTCTTGTTCTTCCTTCTTTCGTTTTCCTCCTGTGCTGTGATTATAAGCTTTAGGCCTTTTTCCCTAGTTCCATGCACAGTCAGTAGCGGATTATAATAGGTCCATATCAGGCGGTAGCCCGGGGCCCAGAGCTCCTCCACCCAAAAATGTTTTACTTCCATTGGTGTATTGTCTCCTGGCTACAGTTCTGCCATGATTTACAAAAAATTGCTGCTTTTTTTTTACCAGTAATTTGCACAAATCAGGGCATCATGACATTATCTATTCTGGACTATATACACCATGCTAGTGCTGCCAGTGCTGCAAGGCTTGGTGAACAGCTCGGGGCCTATGGTAAAGTTAGTCCACCCCTGTGCACAAGCTGTAAATATCTTGCATCAGTATGATGCCGGGAGCCCCGGCTGTGTCAGTACGGTACCGCAAAGACTTACAGTAGCTTCACACACACCGGATCTTGTACGTGTGAATGCACCGTTAAACTGTATGGATAATCCGTTGTGTTGCACACCATCTGTATATACGGCCTGTGCACGGAGTATGAGAATAAGGCCTTATCCGGTAGCTTTTTTTGCAGTCTGTTGGACATAATAGTTCATCGCCAGGTATTGCTGCTAAACGTAGCTGCCATTTACTATACAAGATTCTTTCTTAGCTTTGGTATATTCTGAGCATGCTGCTTCTTTCTCATAGTCTCAGTATCTTTTTCCCATGGGTCCTCAGTACAGCGTCTTATGTAATTCATCACTCTTCTTATCTTCTGTTTGGTCTCTTTAAGGCTGAGACAAGGAAATTGTTAGTAAAAAAAAAAACAAAAAAAAAAACGTATGTACTAAAAAGTACTAGTCAGCTCTTTTTATCTCTTCAGAGAAAAGGGATGTAGTTCTCTTCTTTCATAGTGAGATTTCACTGACAACTGGTTCTATTTTAAAGGGGTTATCCAGGAAAAGCATGGCTGCTCTCCTGCAGAAACAGCACCTCTCCTGTCTTCAGTTTGGGTGTGGGTTTTGAAGCTCAGTTACATTGAATTGAATGGAGCTGTAGTGAATGGAAAGTTGCAGTACCACACTCAACCTGGGACAGGGGTGGCGCTGTTTTTGCAAGAAAGAAGCTGTGCTTTTTGTTGCCCCGGATAACCCCTTTAAAGGGGTACTCTGGAAGGGAAAAAAAGGAAGTGGTGTATTCTTTCCAGTGTGACACAGTGCTCTCTGCTGCCACCTCTGTCCATGTCAGGAACTGTCCAGAGCAGGAGAGGTTTTCTATGGGGATTTGCTGCTGCTCTGGACAGTTCCTGAGATGGGCAGAGGTGGCAGCAGAGAGCACTGTGTCAGACTGGAGAGAATACACCACTTCCTGCAGGACATACAGCAACTGATAAGTACTGAAAGACTTGAGATTTTTAAATAGAAGTAAGTTACAAATCTGTATAACTTTCTGAAACCAGTTGATTTAAATAAAAGAATAATATTTTTGGTGGAAACCCCTTTATTCTGAGTGTTATACTCCTCTAACATATAGTAGAGCAAGACATTTTTCTACAATATGGAAGCACAGATGGATAAATTTAAAGGGATTTTTCAGTGATAGTATTCACTCCCTGCAGTTTCCTACATGAACATTGGGGGCAGCAGAGATGCCTGTGTAGCCCCTTACTAATGCCACTCAACAGAAGTGGATACATAAAGAAAAAGTATCAATTGATTTGAATCAAGTTGTATTTAAAAGTAATATTTATTAAGGTAGTGCAGTTAATTTAATAAAGTAATGTAATGTAATTTTTTTTTTTTTAAATTACAATACATAGTGTTTTTTTTTTAATAATTTATTATATTAACCTATTGTGGCCCCTTTGTGAAAATCTTTGCTAATTTTTATAGCTGTTGCTGTGCACTGTCTGTAGCTGTATACGGGCAGCAGCCCAGCTGCATTGTCCGCTGTCTATCATCAGGTACAGCATGTGTTATAGCTCTTTAGGCAGGGGTCTAAGAGACCAGCGAGCTGCCAGTGACTACTGCCTGTATACAGCTGAGACCTCTTACACACATCCGTATTCTGCAGACACATTGTAGTCTATGGGCTGTGGATGCTCGGAGCTGATGTTTATAAATACTGGAAAATTTTAAGTGTCACTGTCATCTTTTTTTTTTCTTTTTTTTTTTCCAGAAATCAATAGTCCCGGCGATTTTAAGAAACTTTGTAATTGGGTTTATTAGGCAAATCTGCCATTATCTACATTCAACAAGACTTTCCCCAGCTCCCCCCCCCCCCTCCTGTCTCTCTCATTCACTGCTTATTATCAGAAAATCTCGACTCTTTTACATCAGTCAGGCTCAGTGTAACCTATGGAGAAGGGAGGAGGAGGGGGGGAGATTAGTAGGCAGCAGAGAAGAAAGGATTACACAGTGGGACCTGTGTGAAAGCCGGTACTCAGAGGTCAGAGAGGTCAGGGCTGATGGTCGAGGAGATAGCCCTGTGATGTAGCTGTAAATTTACTTTGTTGTCCCATTTTGGTGCCTTATCTCCCTCCACCCCTCCCCTCTCCATAGAGAACCATGAAAACAGGGGGGAGAGCTTAAAACTGCTTTTTCATGATAAAAATGCATTTTTTGGCTAATAAACCCAATTACAAAGTTTCTTAAAATCGCCTGTACTATTGATTTCTGCAAAAAAAAAAAAAATATTTGACCGACAGTGACATTGTCAGAAATATGATTATCAAAAGGTTTCCCTCACCTTTAAGTTGGCCCCGATAATGTTGCATATATTACAGCGCATGCGGCAGATGCTCTATAAATTGTGCTTGTATTGTCTTGTATGCCTGTAAGTTTTTATAGCCTTATTCTAGCTGCCGCTTTCCAGGCAGCCGGTGTATTGTTTGCGGTGGGTTGGGTTCTTCATGTGTCAATAACTACTTCCTTCTTGATCCCAGTTATTACGAGAGACTGGAAGGAAAACAAATTTGGTTGCACAGTAAGGCGGGAGAGAAAGTAGACTATATGGCTGAGCCGCAGCAGTAGTAATAGTATGACTGCTATCTGGGTTGTCCGTAGTAAATCCCGCAGATGTATTTTTGAAGAAGTTTACATCGCTGTTCTCTCTAAATTCATCCTTTAGTAGAAAACTATGAAGTAAATTTGTAATGAAAATATTGTGCAAAATAAAGTTCATGCAATAAATTTTAAAGTAAAGAGAATGAAAGGCACTCACCACTGTCATTTATTAATCTTTACCATCTAGGATACATTCCTTACTAGCAGACCACGAGGACGCCATCCACCTTACCTCACCATCCAGTGTCCTCGTGGTCCGCTAGCATGGAATGTATCCTGCCTGGTGAAGATTACTAAATTAAAGTGGTGAGTGCCTTTCAATTTTCTTTACTTCAAGACCTATAATTTCTAGGCCTATTTTTGAGCACGGACACCTTTTAGAAAAATTTTCTGAAGGGTGTCCATGCCCAGTAGGACCGTCCAGATTTCCTGATAAAAAGTCCGGCCAGATTTTCCTGACATGTGACGAGTCCCAGAAACTATCTTGTGTATTGCAAAAAAAAAGTGTTACTGCAGTTATAAAAAAACAAACAAAAAAAACAACTCTTTGAGAGACATACAGACAAAAATAGAAAAATGCAAGTGTCAGGACCGCATATACTCCCTCCAGCGTACATACGATAAAACCGGTTCTAAAAACTGAGGTTCTTAGCAAACCATTCAATCCAATGGAATGTACCTACTCTCCACGTTAAGGCGAACCCTATAAGCCGGACTCTTTCACCGACACAGAGCCGGGAGAGGAACGCGCCATGTGGGGACTTCCCCCACCTTGTTCCGGGTCTGAACACTCATGTCTGTCTAAAATTTCAGTTTTTTCTTTTTTCCTTTTTTATAAAGGCGGTGTTAAGTGTCGGGTTGTTATGTAGCCCCTTTAACACTCTTTGCAGCTTTTCATGCAGATTGCACAGTATAAAGGCAGATGCTACTTGCAGGCATGTTTTCTTGGGTAATACGCAGGTGTGGAGCCAGTAATATATGCGTTCACAGCCGCCGCGGCGGTCTTCCCTGTTGCTGTAATTATTTTCACAATATGCCGATGGTGCTAATTGGAGTCATTAGAGAAATATTGTACTTTTTTTTTTTTTTCTCAAGCTCTTCACCCTGTTTGCTTCTTTGTGTGTGTGTCTCTCCTTACTTGGCTGTAGATATTCGGTGTTAGATAAATTGACATTAGATCTCCTTGGTCAGATTCGTCGGTACACTGACTTGTTTATAATTTATTTTTTAAACTACCAACCTGGTTAATTTTTTTAGGAGAGTTGTGTGGCCCAGGTTTGCTAAAACATCTGTTCTTTTTTTTTTTTTTAACTGTTTTATCACAGGTAACCGTGCTTTCCAGTCTGTATGGCTTTGCAGAGAAGCGTTCATGCCATTGGTCAGTGCTTGTTTGCAGTGCTGTTTAGGCCATATAAAAGGGTCCTCGTCCCTCCCTGTACCTGTGCATTGGTGCAAACTTACTGAAATTTCAGATGCATTTTTCCTTCCCGCGATGGACATGCGACTTTTTTTTTTTTTTTTTTTACCGCACCACCGGTAACTGTGAGTTCAGATTTAGTTGCATTGTCAGTACAATAATAATAATAATTGCACAACCTTATATTAACACACTATAATAATTACACGAGCGCATATGCTACCCCATTTGGTATAATGGGTCTGATGGAAGAGATGACTACCTGGCAACCAGCAATGGGACATATACTTTGCCAGACACCTAGCTACATCCCTGCTAAAAAAAAAACAAACAATGATGAAACATTAACCCCCCCCCCCCCCCCCCCCCCCCCCCCCCCCAAAAAAAAAAAAAATAACTAAATTAGAAAAAATTCTAGAACCCTGTAAGGTAGCCATCACATGGCATAGCAAGTGCAATTCACCTCACAATTTACAGAACTCAAAGGATCTCCTTCTAACATTGTAGTGCCAGACACCACGGCATACCTTCAGACGTCTTGCGGAGCTCATGTCCTGACAGGTTAAAGGGGTTATCCGCTCTTGTCTCCAGTTTGGACGGGGTTTGCAGCTCAGTGCCATTGAAGTGAATGGAGCTTAAAAGGATATTCCAAGATAGGACCAACTTGTCCCCTATCTACAGAAACGTTTTGAAAGATAGTGTATGGTCAGTCTAATTTTAATTCTTGGTGCCGTTTCTGTTAAACCCTTTAAGTGGTCACTGTCATTCCAAGCACCTTAATTTGTTCCAGGCATGATGGGAATTGTAGTTTTACAACAGATGGAGGGCCGCAGGTTTGACACCTGTGCTTTTATAGCGTCAACACTGTTCCTGAAAGGTAAATCAGTGTTTATCTCTTACCACCTATAGACTTGTGTCCTTCCTATGTATACAGGGTTGCATTATCATCAGTGTCAGCATGTAACCCCTTCCTTGCTGTGATACTGCTACAGTTTTTCACTTCAGTTGTAGCAGTTTGCAGACCCAGTTTATAAATAACCTCCCGCTACTTGATATCATAGAGTCCATAGTAATGTAAGGGACCTTTTACACACACAGATTTTATTTTATTAAGCAAAAGAGTTTCCTTCTGTACTCAAAAAGCTGTTTTCAGACCCCCCCCCTCACTTCAGAAGAAGCAGGATTTCTGTGTCCATTATGCTCTATGGAGAGGGGGGGGGGGGGCGAGGGAGAGGAGAAATGAAGAATCTGCAGGAAATGAAACTCTTAGGGATGAGAGATAGATGTGACGTTACCGGCCGCCTATAGGATCCCTGCACTGGTGGCACCTATGGCTGCCGCCCATCTGTATGTGTTCCCATAGAGACCCCTGTAGAGCTGGTACTGGGACCTCCGCTGATCATACTACTCCTAACTGATTATTGTGATTGTGGTTTTTTATGTATTTTGTTATATGTAATTGCATAAAGGGAATGGTGCCAGGAGTCATATGACCGCTCAGACCTCAGACTGCTTTGTATTCCTTGCCTCATTGGCCGCCGCCGCAGCTCGGAGAGACGTGTGACATAGTTATTAAACTTGTTCTGCAACCTTTATGTTCACAGCCGGGTTGGGAGTTTCTTCTTGTAATCTGACTGATTCCTTGTTTCTCTCTGGAGATCCCAGCACATCACGTGCACAATATCTTGATTGCATTTTACATTGCCGGAGTACCCCTTTAAGCACTTGTTCCAAGGGTCCTTTCCTATATACTGTAATAAAACTCAGGTCATCATACTATAGTTGTGATAAAGTTTCCCCAGATCTCATAGACGCTGCCGGTCCTAATGCACTAACCTAGAAGCTTTGTACCCAGTGGTACAGTAGAGGCCCCCTTTATTTACAGTGCATAACAAATCTGTAACTGTTTCGGTCATTACTTGCACAATTACTTCCCTGTTTGCCGTCAGTTCTCAGAAAAGTAATTTGGCACGCCCAGAAATCATGTCTATAGTCTTGTGATGACATTTAATAAAGGGAGCTCCCGCACCATCTTTCAGCAGTATCTCCATTAACTTGTGTTACGCTCTCTGACCCAGCATTATGGGTAAATATGAGAGAACTTGGTGTAAGCTCGGGTCCAAACAAACACAGTCACTCAGCATTTACATCCCGCTACCTGGCGGAGATGAACCCTGGGGCTGCATCCATCTTCTCCAGGCAGTGGGATTCCAATGCAGAGCGCTCAGGTTCTTGCTGTAAGTTCGCTCATCTCTGATTATGTCTGCACATCTTGATGTTCGCTTGGGCTGCATGGCCTCCAAAATTTACCCCTTAGGTACTTCAAAAATTTCAGATTTTTTCCCCGTAATTTTTTACATTTGCATGACTTCATTCTTAACCCCTTAAAGAGACTCTGTCAGCAGGTTTATGGCGTCCTATCTCAGGGTAGCATACACTAGTGACTGAGAAGCTGAACAGGATGGTATATTACTTACATTGTTCTGTGCAGCTGATCCGGAGATCTCCTCCTGAATAACATGGACAATAAGTAGTCTTCTCCATTATGTGCATGAGCCCAGTAGTCCTGGATATTCATGAGAAGCAGAAAACTTTGCCCCCCAGCTGCTGATTGGCAGTTATCTATCCATACTGTGTATAGGCAGTTAACTGTCAATCAGCAGCTGGAGGGCAGGGGGAGGGGTGCGGCAAGAATCCTATTCTCCTGCATATTAGGAGAACGGCTGAACAGAATGATGTAAGAAATACACCGATCTGTTCAGCATTTCTGTCATTAGTTTATGCTGCCCTCATTTAAGACCGCATAAACTTAGTGACAGATTCCCTTTAAAAAAAAATTCAAATCAACTTGTGCCAGAAATTTGTAATTTACTTTTTTATTAAAAAAGCTCAAGTATTCCAGTGCTTATCAGCTGCTGTATGTCCTGCAGGAAGTGGTGTATCCTCTCCAGTCTGACACTGTTCTCTGCTGCCACCTCTGTCCATGTCATGAACTGTCCAGAGCAGCAGCAAATCCCCCTGCTCTCCAGACTAGAAAGGATACCACTTCCTGTAGGACATACAGCAGCTGATAAGTACTGGAAGACTAAAGATTTTTTAATAGAAGTAATTTACACATCTCTAGCACTTTCTGGCACCAATTGATCTGAAATAAGAAACAATTTGCTGAACTACCCCTTTAAGGGGTTAATGCTTAAATTAGGAATAACTGCATCTTCTGTCTTTTTTTTTTTTTTTTTTTTTTAATGCGTAAAATCTTACATTTTAAAGAATGCAAAAAATGTTTTTGTCTTTACAGGCAAACTTGGGAAGCGTTTGATGATGAGAAAAACGTGCACTACAAAATTAATGTCTGTGAAAACTTACAAGCGCAGGAATGTGGTGGAGCAGCGTGCGCCGTTTCTGGTCATGGCGTAAAGGAGAACGTTTATCATGTGTACGGTGAGTGGGAATCCTTGTCATCTCTATAGGGCGACAGTACCACACCTATGGTTTTATGTGCGATTACATTAATAATCTCATAAGATGTTATTCAGAGTCTGCAAATCCACCCGCAGCACCTGGGAGGGGAGATTAACTACAGAGCAGGGAAAAACATCATTATATCCTGCTGCTGCTGTCGCTGGTGGGGTTGGGGCAAGATGTTTTGTGAAAACGTGTCAGAATGGTTGCACAGTCCCTCTCCCTCTGAGTATTGCCTCATTGTGACCTCACAGAAGGGCTGCTGCCCCGGAATCTGGCTGTGGTAGTGTGCAAAAGAGCATGCACTAACTAAGAAGCCTAAGGCTGGGTTCACACACTACGTTTTTGCAATCTGTCTTTTTTTTTTTTTTCATTCGTTTTTTGCAAAATCGGATCAAGTTGTGTGCATACGTTTTTCCATTGACTTCCATTATAAAAAAAAAAACGGATCCGTTTTTTTTTTTTTAAACGGACACAAAAAGGAGGTTGACTACGTTTATGCATTTTTTCTAATGGAAGTCAATGGAAAAATGGATCCATCCGTCCTTTTCATTAATTTTTCATCCGTTTTTTGCAACAAAAAAAACGGATTGCAAAAACGTAGTGTGAACCCAGCCTAATAGACACTGAGGGGCACTGCTAGTGTTCACGATAATGCTGTGATGGTGGATTACTGACAGTATGATCAATACAGGGCTCAAAGAAAAGTCCGGGCAGACCTTTTTTTTTTTTTAAATCTTTTTTTCAACAGTGCCGGGGTGGATAAAAGAAATGACATGCTCTTACCTCCTTGGCTCCAGCACTGGTGACCTCATACCATTGACTTGATCCCTGGGTCCCCGGCCGCTACCCGGGTTGTGACCTGTTAGGTCCGCTCAGCCAGTGACTCTGCCTCAACCACTGACTGGCTGAGTGGACCGGACACATCACAACCCAGGTACCCACTCTAACCTATAACAAAATGCTTTTTCTTTATGTACCTTGATCCTACACAGCATGAGCTGCTATTTCCTTAGATGAATGTTACTGTTACCAGCAGATTATCCTCTCACCAGTAGTTGCTGCTTCATGATAGAGGACACTAAAGATGCCTAAAACATTAAAGGGGTAGTTTAGCAAAAAAAAAAAAAAATTCTTTCATGTCAACTGGTGCCAGAGAAGTGCCACCTCCCTGAGCCTGATTCATACCCCTTCCTGCTTATAGTCACATGACCCCTTATCCTCACAGTTGCACACCCCCTGAGCCCGATTCATGCCCCCTCATCCTCATATTCACACTGCTCTGACCCTGATTCATGCGCCCTCAACCACATAGTCGCACACCCCCTGAGCCCGATTCATGCCCCCTCATCCTCATATTCACACCTCTCTCACCCTGATTCATGCCCCTTTATCCTCATAGTCGCTCCATTCACACCACATCATAGTCAGAGTGGCCCAGATTTGACATATTGTAAATACAGAAAATACCAAGGTCACGGCCCCTCTTTAGGTGCAAAATCAAGTAAAAATGGTCTTCGTAAATTCTTGATAAATTCTTCGGGAAAGTTGTGAACATGTTTGAAATGCTAAAAACACAACAAACCTTTTTTATGAACACTATTTAGACACACTTGGATGGCATTATTATTTTTACTGCCCTGTATTCATCTGCACTCTTACAACTTTCTGCTTGTACTCATTCTACTAGTAGAAGTAATAATATAGTATAATGCTTAAAATGTGTTTTTGTTTTGATTTTTTTTTTTTTTTTTTTCCAGGAACTTCACCAGCTCAGTTTGGTGATAATGTGATTATATTTAATACTACGCAAAGTTGTCCAGGATCTGAGCATAAAATCCAAAGTGTCATCAGCTTGGTGTGCGGAAAGTCATTGGTCAGTGTTACTGTTTTTGCAGTTTTTCACTATGTGTTCAGTATGTTTGTAAGTCATTGATTTGGTTACTAACCGCTTCACTTCTATAGATGTTCCGCTCTGGCCGCCTATACAGTTCCCACACACGGTGTCTCCTATAACACTTGAGCACAGTATACCATGTTGACAAAGGACGTATATGACCGAAACGTCCAGTGATATGGTAGACCAAAACTTGTGGTAAATCCTTGCTACCTGTGTTGGAAATTGTTTAAAAAAATCTTTTAAGTGCATAAAATAAAAAAATAAAATCATAGAAATTGATGGCAATTGGTGTGCAGTTGATATTCCTGTATTCAGGGTGTGCTTAGACTCAAAAAAGCAATGTAGTAGGCAAAAGAAGAAGGCAGTCGGCTCTCACCCATAAGTTTGCTGCAATATGTGGCGTTTATTTCACAACTTTAATAGGGAGGGAGGTGAGGTTACACCTGGCCGGAAGAAGCACACTCAGTACGAAACAGCTGCCCCAGTTGTCAGGTTATCTCTGTAAAGGGGAACTATCAGCAGGATAGGTGAATCTAACCTGCTGATGTGTCCCTATTGCACAGGAGACATTGAGGAGGAAGGTATGTCTCTTACCTTCCACCTCGCCGCCGTTCTGGTGCGGTTAGGCGGTTAGTTAGACTACTAACTGCAGATAAGACACATGCCTTTCTCCTCTGTATCTCCTGTGCAATAGGGACTTATCAGCAGGTTAGACTTGTCTAACCTGCTTATAGTTCCCCTTTAAGTAACATTCTTTAAAATGTTTTTGTTTGGATTTCATAGAATTTTTAACCTATTTTGCTTTTTCTTTATTGAGCTTTATGACTAGTTAAAAAATAAAAAAAAACTAACAAAAACAGAGATCTTATCTATGTTCGCCTAGTGTGACCTGTAGCCTTTCCAAATCGTTTCTTGTGATGTCATTGAATGTTTGGTTTTCTCTTCAGTTGAGGTCAAGTAAGTGAAGGGAACAGTCAGTACTCCTTGCTCTTCGGAGCTCTTCAGGTAGTTATTTCAGACCATTGATGTGAAGCATTGCTACAACCTTCTTTCTTAAAGGAGTACTCAGCATTTTTTGTTAAATCAACTGGTGCCAGAGATTTTTAATTTACTTACTATTACAAAAATCTCCAGTCTTCCAGTACTTATCAGCTACTGTATGTCCTGCAGGAAGTGGTGGATTCTTTCCAGTCTGGAGAGCATAAGAGGTTTTCTATGGGGATTTGCTGCTGCTCTGGACAGTTCCTGACATGAACAGAGAAGGCAGCAAAGAGCACTGTGTCAGACTGGAGAGAATACACCACTTCCTGTGGGACATACAGCAGCTGATACTGGAAGACTTGAGATTATTTCAATAGAAATAAATTGCAATCCTCTGGCACTTCCTGACACCAGTTGATTTGAAAGAAATATTTTTTTGATGGAGTGCCCCTTTAATAAACTATTAGAGATTTACACTGACTGACCCTTTTCCTCGGTGCTACTTAGTACGACTTTGTATTCTATCAGCGTACATTGAAGGGATTTATATATCACTGGGGGTTGGTTAAAAAAAAAAAAAAAACGCAACCTGTACTCACCTCCCCAGGTCCATGCAGGTGGAGTGCCGACGCTCCCAGTCCTCAGTCCTCAACTACTTCCTGATGACAGAAATGTCCTTGCTGAGGACTGGGGGGCGGCAGCTGCAGGGGGAGCAGGAGAGGTGAGTTTTTTGGGATATGTATATAGAATATTTGAACCCATCCTGGGCAACCCAATTGACGGACGTTCCGCTGGGAAGTCAGGACTAAACATAGGGAGGTCTCGTCTTCTCATTTTCCACCAATGGGTATTGTAGGAAGGACAAGTGCACCAGGAAATGAGCCAAATGGCGTTCAGTTCTATGAAATTTACTTTTTAACTACTTTCATATTTTCTCAAACCACAGGGTACCCCGGAATTCATTAAATACGATGAATGTGTGCATTACTTTGAGTGGAGAACATTTACGGCTTGCAAGAAGAATAAATTTAAGCCTATTAAAGAGGTAAAGCGTCCTTTTTATTTATTTATTTTTTTTTTTTTGCTTAATTTCTTTTTTGCCTTTTTAAGTGTCACTGTCATTTAATTTTATTTATTTTTTTGCAGAAATCAATAGTACAGGCCATTTTAAGAAATTTTGTAATTGGGTTTATTAGCCAAAAAATGCATTTTTATCATGAAAAAGCAGTTGAAAGCTCTCCCCCATGTGTTCATGGTTCTCCTATGGAGAGGGGAGGGGTGGAGGGAGATGAGGCACCAAAACAGGACAACAAAGAGTTAATTTACAGCTACATCACCAGGCTATCTCCTCTGAGGTCAGCACTGACCTCTGAATACCGGCTTTCACACAGCTCCCACTGTGTAATCCTTTGTTCTCTGCTCTCTGCTGGCAACTAATCTCCCTCCTCCCCCTTCCCCTCCCCATAGGTTACACAGGTCACAATTGATGTAAACTAGTGGAGATTTCCTGATTATGAGCAGTGACTGAGAGAGAGATGAGGGGGGGGGGGGGACCTGGGGAAAGTCGTTTTGAATGCAGATAATGGCATATTTGCCTAATAAACCCAATTACAAAGTTTCTTAAAATAGCCTGGACTATTGATTTCTGCCAAGAAAACCCCCAAAACAGTGACCCTTTAATTTCTAGAAACTAGAAAGAGAGATTTATATTTTAACGACATCGGGAGAGAGAGACTGGATGAGGTATGAGGGAATAGGGTCACTTGGGAAGGTAGTAGGGCTCAAAGGGGAGAGGGGCTCAGGGACGTCATTCTGTGTTACTAGTTCAGAACCTGAGAGGGAAGAAGAGGAGATGCTGGGGGGGGGGGGTCTATGCTTTATGGGGACAAGGAGATAATTGTCATTGATAGGTGTCTGCACTTTCAGCAATGTCAATGTCACTGAGTTGTTTTGGGTTGTTTGAAAGAGAAAATGTGAAGGACGGAGTGGTGGGCTCTTGGCATGTGATTATAATGGGGGCATGTGCCAATAATACCGCTGTCTGCAGCATCATCCATCCATCCCCTCCCTTAGTTGAACTTCATGAACAGATGATGATTTTTATCAACCTTACAAACTATGAAACTGGGGTGGGGGGGGGGATGAAGTTTTGGGGGTCCTGCTTTGGCCATTACTGTATATTCTCTCATCTCTACATTCTTCCTTCCTTATGTATGTCAGCACAATGTTGGAAACACAAGAGAAAATTATGATTACGTTTTCTCTAATAGAACAGCACATATACATGAGTAATGGTTAATGATGTCTCTATATCATAGGGACCAGTGTACATTTCACCAGAACCTTAATATATTTGTTTGCATTAGGCTGGGTTCACACTAACGTTTTTGTTATTTGCTAACGGATCCGTTTATATTGAATGGATAAGAAAAAAAGCTGATGAGCAAACTGATTGCAAAATGTTCTTTTTTTTTTTTTTCATTTGCCGTTTGCATTTTGGCTTTAAAAAAACAGAAATTTGTCCATCAGTCAGCATCTGTTTTTTTATCAGTTTATTTTTTTGGGTTTCTCTCTTCTGCACATGCTCAGTGAAATAACTGATGAAAACTGTTAACTTGCAAACGGATGTAAATGGAAATACCTTCAGTTTAGATCCGTCCTCACTGACTATAATTTAAAAAAAAAACAAAAAAAAAAACAGAAGTGCACTTTCCGTTCGTGTTCCGTTTTTTCAAACGGAGGAAAAAAAGCTGCACGCAGGATTTTTCTTTCCGTTCACAAAAACTGAACCCTGACGGAATACATGCAAACAGAGCACAATAAAAATACATAGAAATGAATGGGGTGTTACACGGATACGTCAGATTTCATTTATGTTTAACCCCTTAGCGACCCATGACGTATCTGATACGTCATGGTGACGCTCGGGGTGTTCAGAGCGGGGTCCCGCCGGGACCGCGCTCTGAACGGCGCTGATCCCGGCTGACACGTGCAGCCGGGCAGTGCCTCTATTAGCCGGCGCGGGTCCCGTTGCCGCGCCGGCTAATTAAGCCTCTAAGTGCAGCTGTCAAACCTGACAGCTGCACTTAGAGGCTTCAGACCTCACGTCCCTGGTGTCTAGTGGGACCGATCTCCCCCCCCGCGATGCGATCGCGGGGGGGAGATCCGTTCTTCTGCCCGTGCCGGGCCTCAGCGTCGGAATGACGCTGATCCCGGCTCGGCAATAGATTGCTATGGCCTGCAGCAGGCCATAGTAATCTATGACCGATCTAATCGATCTTTGCTGTGTATATACACAGCATTGATCTCTATGAGAGATCAGTGCTGTCTATATACAAGTCCCCCAGGGGGGCTTCTAGTTACAGTAAAAAAAAAAAGTAAAAAAGTGTTTTTATTAATAAAAAAAATCCCCTCCCCTAATAAAAGTCCAAATCACCCCCCTTTTCCCATTTTATAAATATAAATTAATAAATAAATAAACATATTTAGTATCGCCGCGCGCGTAATCGCCCGAACTATTAATTAATCACATTCCTGATCTCGCACGGTAAACGGCGTCAGCACAAAAAAATTCCAAAGTGCAAAATTGCGCATTTTTGGTCGCATCAAATCCAGAAAAAATGTAATAAAAAACGATCAAAAAGTCGTATATGCGCAATCAAGGTACCGATAGAAAGAACACATCATGGCGCAAAAACTGACACCTCACACAGCCCCATAGACCAAAGGATAAAAGCGCTATAAGCCTTGGAATGGAGCGATTTTAAGGAACGTATATTTGTTAACAACGGTTTGAATTTTTTACAGGCCATCAGATACAATATAAGTTATACATGTTATATATCATAGTAATCGTAACGACTTGAGGAACATGCATAACAAGTCAGTTTTACCATAGGACGGACGGCGTAAATGCAAAACTCCCCGAAATCAAAACAAATTATTTTTTTTTTCAATTTGACAGCGCAAATGATTTTTTTCCGGTTTCGCAGCATATGTTATGGAAAAATAATGCCTGTCATTGCAAAGTACAATTGGTTTCGCAAAAAATAAGCGCTCATATACGTCTCTAGGTGAAAAAATGCAAGTGCTATGGACTTTTAAACTTAAAATTGAATAAGCAAAAGCGCAAAAACGAAAATAGGCTTTGACCTTAAGGGGTTAAAAACGGAACAGCTAAACGGAACTGTGGCGGAGAGAAAAACATCAGTGTGAACCCAGCCTTATATATTCTTGTTAACTTATTATCTGGATTGAAGCCCTAAGAGAAGTGCTATAATGTAGTAAGTAATGTATCTCTGTACCATCCCGGATAATACACTCTCTCTGTTCCCTTCTCAGGTGCCGTGTTATGTTTTTGACTCTGATTACAAGAAACATGACTTGAATCCCCTCATAAAGACGGCGGGGGGACACTTAGTCAATGACTGGGATCCCAACTCTGACTTGTACATCAATATTTGCCGAACTATTGGTATGTACTTATATTGTTGTTGTTGTTATTATTATTATTATTATTATTATTATTATTATTATTATTATTATTATTATGCTATTATATATTCCTTCAGCATCTATACACTCAGATGAATCCCTCCTATGCCCAGTCTGCTGCACAGGTAGTTTTCCATGTTTTAGTTGATCACCACCCGGATCCCCACTCAGACCAGGAAGCGGCCCGGGAACTGGAGTGGAGGACAGCGGACCCCAGCGCTACAAAAACATGGCCACTTCCTCAAAGAGACAGCACCGTTCTTGTCTCCAGTTTGGGTGCAGGGTTTAAAACTAAGATCCATTAACTTGAGTGGAACAGAATTTTAAATTGCACCTGAACTGAAGACAAGAGTGGTGCTGTCTCTGGAAGGAAGCGGCCATGTTTTTGTAGCGCTGGAGAACCCCTTTAACAGCTCAGTCAGAACTATCAATCCAATAGTATAGTAGAGTGTATTGCAGAGGTACATGACCCAAAAGTAGCCTCCTAGAGCCCTTGTATTAGGCAGAGAGGTAATTACCAACCTTTGCCCTTTCTTGGGGTAAGACCCTGGGGGAGATTTATCAAACAAGGTGTAAAGGTGGAATCTGATTGGTTGTTAGGGGCAACTGAGCCAGTTTTACTTTACTCCCTGTTTGATAAATCCCCCCCCCCAATGTCTAATCATCACCTCTCTCCCTGAGACATAACACTGGCCCGACTTTTGCTGCAACTTGACATTTCTATCTGAATGCGAGCGTTGTCTTAAGACGTTTGTTAGTCAGTATATTGAACACACACGCAGTCCCAGAGTTCAGTAAGGCTGAGTTCAAACTTTGTTTTTGCAATCCTTTTTTTTTTCTTTTTGCATAAAACGGATGAGAAAAACTGATGTATTTGTGTGCATCCGTTTTGATCATTTTTTCATTGACTTCCATTATAAAAAAAAAAAAAAAAAAAAAAAAAGATACGCTTTGTGTGAACCCAGCCTAACAAAACAGAATATTTTTGAGCATAACTGGCGGACCTGCAGAGAATCCATGCTGTCCTTAGAATAACGCGGCGTGTCCGTGCAGGTGTTACACTGGCTTGTCTACAATCCGGAGCCTCGGCACTGTTTGTAGATGGATAGTAAAGCTAATACACAGGCCCATTGTGCAATACACCCATAAACAACGACTGAACCAACAAATGAATAAGCCCTTAAGCCGCATAGGGATCTGTCATCTGGCCGTGCACCTTACGTAAACTTCAGAATCCTGATCTCGGGATCTGTCGTCTCCTTCAGCATTTGGCCTTGGATAAAAGATCATTTAATTGATACTTCTGCTCCAGTTATAAAACACGACCTTTTGTATCTTGTACAACGGACGAAATAAAATACTCTGATTTATTGGGGGGGGGGGGGGGGGTGTACAAATAATATAATATTTTCTGTCTCGTACATAACCTGCACATGCTGACTGCTCCGCTGTAGGACCTGTTTATAATGCATGATGTTCCTTCTGCTATATCAGGGTCGCCTTTATTACAGCTGATGTCTGGGAAACAGTCTTTCCATTAGTAGATGATATTTCGGTAGCCATAAGCACTAGAGAAGGCTTTTAGCTCAATGGTTTCACTTGGCAGAAAATCCTCTCTATAATGGAAGGAGAGATCATAGCTCCACGGGGGTTAATCAATACAGGGAGGTCGGGCTCCGGCTTATATTTCACTGCACTGATCCAGCACGGTGTGTGCCAGCTGCTAGTCCAGGGCACAGTCATAGGGATAAGAGTTGTATTCCTGCTAAAGAAGTTACAAAAGTCCCTTTATTTTGGGTCACATAATGTATGATAATGCATACAAGTAGTGTAGTACGTACCTATGCACTTATGTATCTACTAGTGTAGTACGTACCTATGCACTTATGTATCTACTAGTGTAATACGTACCTATGCACTTATGTATCTACTAGTGTAATATGTACTTATGCACTTATGCATCTACTAGTGTTGTACCTACCTATACACTTATGTATCTACTAGTGTAGTACGTACTTATGTATCTACTAGTGTAGTATGAACCTATGAACTTATGTATCTGCTAGTGTAGTACGTACTTATGTATCTACTAGTGTAAAACGTAGCAATGCACTTATGTATCTACTAGTGTACGTACCTATGCACTTATGTATCTACTAGTGTAGTATGTACCCATGGTCTTATGTGTCTACTAGTGTAGTACGTACCTATGAACTTATGTATCTGCTTGTGTAGTACGTACCTATGCACTTATGTATCTACTAGTGTTGTACATACATATGCACATTTGCACTTATGTATCTACTAGTGTAGTACGTACCTATGCACTTAAGAATCTACTTTTGTAGTATGTACCTATGTATCTACTAGTGTAATACGTACCTATGGTCTTATGTATCTACTAGTGTAGTACGTACCTATGGTCTTATGTATCTACTAGTGTAGTACGTACTTATGTATCTACTAGTGTAATACGTACCTATGCACTTATGAATCTACTTGTGTAGTACGTACCTATGCACTTATGTATCTAGCAGTGTAGTACATACTTATGCACTTATGTATCTACTAGTGTAATACGTACCTATGCACTTATGTATCTACTAGTGTAGTACGTACCTATGCACTTATGTATCTACTAGTGTAGTACGTACCTATGCACTTATGTATCTACTAGTGTAATACGTACCTATGCACTTATTTATCTACTAGTGTAGTACGTACTTATGCACTTATGTATCTACTAGTGTAGTACGTACCTATGCACTTATGTATCTACTAGTGTAGTACGTACCTATGCACTTATGTATCTACTAGTGTAGTACGTACTTATGCACTTATGTATCTACTAGTGTAGTACGTACTTATGCACTTATGTATCTACTAGTGTAGTACGTACCTATGCACTTATGTATCTACTAGTGTAGTACGTACCTATGCACTTATGTATCTACTAGTGTAGTACGTACCTATGCACTTATGTATCTACTAGTGTAGTACGTACCTATGCACTTATGTATCTACTAGTGTAATACGTACCTATGCACTTATGTATCTACTAGTGTAATACGTACCTATGCACTTATGTATCTACTAGTGTAATACGTACCTATGCACTTATGTATCTACTAGTGTACTTACCTATGCACTTATGTATCTACTAGTGTAGTACGTACCTATGCACTTATGTATCTACTAGTGTAGTACGTACCTATGCACTTATGTATCTACTAGTGTAGTACGTACCTATGCACTTATGTATCTACTAGTGTAGTACGTACCTATGCACTTATGTATCTACTAGTGTAGTACGTACCTATGCACTTATGTATCTACTAGTGTAGTACGTACCTATGCACTTATGTATCTACTAGTGTAGTACGTACCTATGCACTTATGTATCTACTAGTGTAGTACATACCTATGCCCCAAAGGCGACTATAGTGTAACCAGCACTGCAACATTACATCATAAAATTGGGGATGTCAGGAACACTGGGGTAAACAATAGGAGGGCAAATCTTCTGTGATGCCAAGGAACCTCGCAATGTTATTGGAAGGTATAACTAACTAAGTGTCCCTTTAATTTTCTGGCCTGTTTTCTTGTTGTTTTTTTAAACCGGTCTGACTGTCCGTCTCCTGCGAGGCTTCATATAACAGGTGATGGCAGACGTGTTACATGAGTCTGTGTGATCATTGTTATCCTTCTCCTGAACAGGCATCTCTACAGGGGCGACCTCCAGCTGTCCTCCAAGAAGCGCTGCCTGCCTGGTAAAGGATGGGAAGGGTTATGATGTCGGACAACCAAAAAATCCTCTTGCCTCCTATGAGAAAGACAGGTATATATGTTAATTTACTGATTTTTCTCATATAGTTTTGTCCTTGCTATAAAATTGTATCCAATTCCCCAATATAATTTTAATATTTAAAGGGGTAGTTCATCCAAATTTGTTTTCCAAACAAACTGGTGCCAGAAATTAGTAATTTACTTCTAATAAAAAAATCTCCAGTCTTCCAGTACTTATCAGCTGCTGTATGTCCTGCAGGAACTAATGTATTCTTTCCAGTCTGACATGGTGCTCTCTGCTGCCACCTCTGTCCATGTCAGGAACTGTCCAGAGCAGTAGCAAATCCCCATAAAAACTCTCCTGCTCTGGACAATGACAGAGGTGGCAGCAGAGAACAGTGTGTCAGATGGAAAGAATACACCACTTCCTGCAGGACATACAGCAGACATACAACTAGAAGTAAATTATAAATCTATAGTTTCTAAGTTTCTGAAACCAGTTGATTTGAAAGAAAAACATTTTCGCCGGAGTTCCCCTTAAACCTATAGTGGGAAAGTCAAGAGATGAATGTTAGTTTGTAGGCTCAGACAGCGATTACCTGTTTTTTTTTTCCCCTCATAGATTAATATGGCTTTTTTTTCTAGGCTGGTACTTCAGTATGAAACTGACAACAAACCCGACTTCTGTAATGGCCATTCACCCACGGTTAAAATAATCTTTACCTGTCCGTCAGCCGGCACAGAGGTCAGTCGATGCTTATGGAAAAAATTATTATAGAAATGTCACGAATCTTACTTACCATAGCTTTATTGTGCAAATTGTATAGCAGGGATAGGGAACCTTTGGCTCTGCAGCTGCTGCAAAACTACAATTCCCATCATGCTAAAGCTTTGGCTGTCCAGGCATGATGGGAGTTGTAGTTTTGCAACAGCTGGAGGGCCTGTTATAGCACCAGTGACCATTCTTATAGACTTTGTTGACAGTGTAGACGCCGGGTACTGATGATGGGTTGTAAACAAGGGAGGATCTAGGTCAGAGGAGACAGGCGGCAGCAGGAGAAATGGTATTGGCAGGACAAATATTAGTTTATTATGTTTTACTTGGATCTCATAGACAGCTTTAGGGTATGTTCACACTGAGTAAAACAGAATTCAGAATTCTGCCTGTCTCAGTGTTCCATAGCCCGTCTATGGGAGAATGTGCGCTCCTCCGCAGCCGCTGCTGTCCGCTCAAAGAAGTTACATGACACCACTCTGAGCGGCGGCAGCGGAGGAGCGCGCACCCTCTCATTCACTCACAGCGGGACACTGAGCATGGCGGGATTTGCTCAGTGTGAACATACCCTTAGGTCCCGCTCGACACTGCGACATGTCCTATTTTTTCACGGCGCGGATCACGACACTGATGGTATAAATAAGTTCATTGAATTTAATGGACCCTAAAATTGTCCATGGTTGCGGATCCGTGACCTCGGGCAATTTCACGGGACTTGTGAATAAGGCCTTAAAACAGACTATATAAGGAAGGTATATACACCAGTCAGCCATAACGCTAATGTGGATATATTGATTACCTTGTGATAGTGGCGCCTGGCAATGGGGGGGATATATCAGGCATCATCAAGTTGAAAGCAGGAAACACGGGGAAAGGCCCTATTACACGAAACCGTTTCGACCGTTTGGTTTGGTGTAATAGTGCATGTTAAGGCTATGTTCACACAACATACTATTTTTTTAAAAGAACGCCCGTTGTTTACCATTAAAACAACGGACGTTCTTTTTATACTGCAATGATATGCATTGAAGTCGATAGAACAGCCGCCGTTGTTTTGAGTGTTGTTTTAATGGCGTTGTTTTCTAAAATAGTACGTCGTGTGAACATAGCCTAAAAGACCATGAGCAGCCAACATGCACAAGGTCAGCTGATCGTGGATGTTGAAACAGCCCAATCATGTCAGTGATGGTCTGCTGTGCGTTGCTCTGTGTAAGAGGAGCGGCGGTAGCAGAATGCTGCTGACCTCAGTGGGCAGCTCCTTCGCTGCTCGCTGTGTGTGTAATAGCACAGGCAGCGAGCGGGGAAGCGAGCGCTGAGCTGATAGGTCGGCGCTTGCTACCCCCCTTATTAATACGGCGTTAATCTGCATAAATAAGAAACCTCTTATTCCTACCTCATCATGCGTCCTCCACTGAACACTCCCTCAGCCAATCACTGACTGAAATGACACAGCACCACGGCCACTGATTGGCTGAGCGGGCTGTCACTGCAGGGACAAGTCCATCTTGAAAGCGGCAGAGGGAGTGTTTGGTGCTGGAGCCGAATACACCACAGACTTCTGGTAGGGAAGGAATAAGATGTTTATTATGTTTTACAGAAGGGCAGCTTACAGCCGGGACCTCCTTTATGGTTCCTATACCAGGCAGGAAGATGAAACTAACCATACTGGCCATGCAGGTTACGTTGGGAACATGTTTGCTATGTAAAATTCCCCCCTGCATACAATGTATTCTGTGGACTGTGCTGCAGCTACTTTGAATGTCTTTTTCTATTACTTTACTGCCCTGTTTTTACCATAGTAATAAATAGTTCTATGTAATTAATTTCCCTTTCTTGTAGGTTTCTGACCCCAAACTAACAGCAAACAGCAATTGTCGCTATGAGGTGGAATGGGTTACCGAGAACGCCTGTCACACAGAGTACCTGGAAAGTGACAATTGTACCCTCATCAGCAAGGAGAGGGGGATTTCTATTGACTTGTCCCCACTCACCGAAAAACCAGGTCAGAATTCATTGTATTTTTGTCTGTGGGATGTATAGGGGGAAAAAAATAGCATCCAAACTTTGAACGGTTTGTCATGTTCCATAAGCTTTCATTGAGAAATTCTTGCAGTTTGTACTTTGTCTGCATCAGTGTGAGGGTTGGTAATAGATGTCTAAATAACATCAGCCTCCACCCCAGAAGATCAATGTGTGGTCTCAGATGATGCCGGAAGATCGGGTCACCGTGGTAATGTCCTGCATTCTGTGCACATGCCTTTTTAATTATCATAGGGCTTGTGCACAGATCTCTCCAGGAATGAGACACAGATACAGCAACCTGATCTTTCAGCATTGGCTACAACTGCATGCTGATCTGCAGCTAGAACCATCATTGCCCTGTTAAAGGAGAAGCCTGGCAAAAAATTTTATTAAAGTATTGTATTGCCCCCCAAAATCACCAATATACACTTATTACGGGAAAGGCTTATAAAGTGTTTTTTACCCTGCACTAACTACTGCATCAAGGCTTCACTTCCTGGATAACATGGTGATGTCACTTCCTGGATAACACGGTAATGTCACTTCCTGGATAACACGGTGATGTCACTTCCTGGATAACATGGTGATGTCACTTCCTGGATAACACGGTGATGTCACAACCCGACTTCCAGAGCTGTGCAGGCTGTGGCTGCTGGAGAGGATGATAGCAGGGGGACACTAAGGGACACAGCGCACTGGAGGACACTGAGCATCCCCCTGCTATCATCCTCTCCAGCAGCCACAGCCCGCACAGCTCTTGGAGTCGGGTCGTGACATTACCATGTAATCCAGGTAGTGACATCACCATGTAATCCAGGTAGTGACATCACCATGTAATCCAGGTAGTGACATCACCATGTAATCCAGGTAGTGACATCACCATGTAATCCAGGTAGTGACATCACCATGTTATCCAGGTAGTGACATCACCATGTAATCCAGGAAGTGACATCACCATGTAATCCAGGAAGTGAAGCCTTGATGCAGTACTAAGTGCAGGGAAAAAAGCACTTTATGAACATTACCCGTAATAAGTGTATATTGGGAATTTGTATAACTTTTGGGGGGCAATACAATACTTTAATAAAAATTTTCACCGGACTTCTTTAACTTTGCCTTTGCTGCCTTGTGCCTACAGTGCCTATGTGTGTTATCTGCACCCAGCCATCCCCCTGTGGATATGATAGACAAGGTCACCCTCCTCCATTGCTCCATTGTTCAGTTCTGATGCTCACCTGCCCATTGTAGGTGCTTCTGGTAGTGAACAGGGTTCGGCATTTTGACCTGTCTGCATTTAAGCGGTCCCATATGCAGCAAGCATTCAGTGCACTGTGTTCTGACTTCTTTCTGTCATAGCCAGCAGTAACTTTTTCAGTACTGTGTGATACACTATCTCTTCTGTGGCATTGAGCCTGACAGGCCAGCCTTTGCTTCCCTTGCACCTTAGTCAGCCTAGGATGCCCACGTTACTGTGACCAGTCGGTTGTCCTTCACTGGAACTAACCACTACTCACACCTGACCCACAAGATTTTGGAGATTCTCTTGCCAAGTCATCTAGACATGACAATGTAGCCCTTATGTAGTCATAGTTGCTCAGATTCTTAGGGGGCATTCACATGATCCCCGCAATCTGTCTCTCTCATTCACTGCTCATTTTCAGGAAATCTCGACTCTTTTACATCAGTCAAGCCCTGTCTGTTCTATGGAGAGGGGAGGGGAGAGGAGGGAGATTAGTTGGCAGCAGAGACCAGAGAACAAAGGATTACACAGAGGGAGCTGTGTGAAAGCCAGTATTCAGAGGTTAGAAAGGTCAGTGCTGACTTCAGAGGAGATAGCCCGGTGATGTAGCTGTAAATTAGCTCTTTGTTCTGTTTTGGTGCCTCATCTCCCTTCACCCCTCCCCTTTCCATAGAAAACTATGAAGACAGGGGGAAGAGCTTCAAACTGCTTTTCCATGATGAAAATGCATTTTCAGCTAATAAACCCAAATACAAAGTTTCTTAAAATCGCCCGTACTATTGATTTCTGCAAAGTAAAAATTAAACGACAGTGACACTTAAAACATTATGGAAGCTCTCGTCATCATAGTTAATCAGGATGCGTGGAGCTCCAAGATCCACAAGCCCTTCTCCCTTTTATTTTCAGTCACCATTACTAGATTGCAGCTTAAGACATTATTTTTGCCATACACAATTATTTGTATGCCGGGAACAGCTAGACGTTGACTGTCAAATTGTTTTCACATTTGGATTTTTTGTTTTAGGAAGCCCTTACCGTGTGGAAGATCCAAAGGGTGAATATACATATTACATCAATGTGTGCGGCAAAATAACAGAAGGGGGATGCACGGGTGATGCCGTTTCTTCTTGTCAAAACATAAAGGCAAATACACATTCTAAGTCTGCCGGCTCATACCTAAATCAGACCCTCAGGTACGTTACATATTACCTGTTGCTGAGCTTTAATACTTTTGTGTTCGTTCACACTTTCGTGTTTTCGACATGTGGTGGGAACCAACTCCATCAGGGGTTATACGGCTATGCAAAACAATAGCTATGTAGTGTCAAGTATTTAAAAAAAAAAAAACAATAAAGAAGCTATACTTGCCTCTCTGCACTCCCCCAGTGTTCTCTTACGAGTCTCCGATATCCCCCCGAGATGATCCCACCTCCACTTCTGAGACAGACTCGTCTCAGCCAATCACTGTTGCTAAAGCTGCTGATTGGCTGAGCGGGCCTGCTGCATCATATCCCAAAACATGGAAACAGCCACACAGTGGCCACCGGAGCGGCATAGTTCCAGTGTGAGCGCTGGAACCAGAGAGGTAAGTACGTGTTATCTTTTTTACGCATCTCTTTCCCAGGCATACAGCTTAGAGAGGTCTTGCCCGGATAACCTCTTTTAGCTGTCACAATGGCTCGGCCTATGTTCAAAGACTTTTAAAAGTTTTGTAATTGAAAAGCCTTTTGATTACCCTGGATGCTTGCTTTTTTTTCCTACAGCTACAGTGTTTAGTCCCATCGACAGTCACCAGTCTCTTCAGATCAGTCTAGTCTTCTTTGGGATCATTAACCCATAACTTTGGTACATCCTTCTTAAATGAACCCCCATCCTAGCTAGTCCCTTTGGATTCGTCTAACCTGCTGATGGTTCCACTTTAAAATCTTCAGATGAGAACATGGATTTTTACTACTTAAACTCTATTTCTTGTCAGGCTTATTGGAGGACACAGCTTGGTGGTGGCAGCGATACCCAAGGTTATAATATGTATCCCCAGTCTATGTGATGAAAATGAGGAGTTTTTGAATATTTTTTTCTTCTTCTTACAGTATGTCTGCAGCCAGTACTTTATTACAAAGTTTTCCTCTCCTTTTTCTTTATAGGTATTCTGATGGGGACATAACTCTGACATACACCGGGGGAGAGATGTGCAGCTCTGGTTTCCAGCGTATGACTGTTATAAATTTTATATGTAATGAGACTGCAGGTAAGAGGAGCCGCTGTCCTGTTGTCACTCTCATTTCATAAGGTTTTATAAGAACTTCATAAGGACATCATAACTAAATGCCTAGGTAGAAGTCAAGAGTCAACAGTATGCTACGTTGGCTATTTAAGGAGCCTATATACCTTATAGGCACCATCCTGTGGACGATCGTTCTGCCATAAGTTATTGAAGATGTACGGCCACCTTTACAAACATAGACGATTGACCAGCTCTGTCTAGTCTGCACTATATAATATGTCTATTATTTCCTTTATATTTTTGTCACCTCTGCTATCCCCTCCCTCCCACAGCCGCCCAGCTATGTCACCTCTGCTATCCCCTCCCTCCCACAGCTATGTCACCTCTGCTATCCCCTCCCACAGCTATGTCACCTCTGCTATCCCCTCCCTCCCACAGCTATGTCACCTCTGCTATCCCCTCCCTCCCACAGCTATGTCACCTCTGCTATCCTGTCCCTCCCACAGCCGCCCAGCTATGTCACCTCTGCTATCCCCTCCCACAGCTATGTCACCTCTGCTATCCCCTCCCTCCCACAGCTATGTCACCTCTGCTATCCCCTCCCTCCCACAGCTATGTCACCTCTGCTATCCCCTCCCTCCACAGCTATGTCACCTCTGCTATCCCCTCCCACAGCTATGTCACCTCTGCTATCCCCTCCCTCCCACAGCTATGTCACCTCTGCTATCCCCTCCCTCCACAGCTGTCACCTCTGCTATCCCCTCCCTCCCACAGCTATGTCACCTCTGCTATCCCCTCCCTCCCACAGCTATGTCACCTCTGCTATCCCCTCCCTCCACAGCTATGTCACCTCTGCTATCCCCTCCCTCCCACAGCTATGTCACCTCTGCTATCCCCTCCCACAGCTATGTCACCTCTGCTATCCCCTCCCTCCCACAGCTGTCACCTCTGCTATCCCCTCCCTCCCACAGCTATGTCACCTCTGCTATCCCCTCCCTCCCACAGCTGTCACCTCTGCTATCCCCTCCCTCCACAGCTATGTCACCTCTGCTATCCCCTCCTTCCACAGCTATGTCACCTCTGCTATCCCCTCCCTCCACAGCTATGTCACCGCTGCTATCCCCTCCCTCCACAGCTATGTCACCGCTGCTATCCCCTCCCTCCACAGCTATGTCACCTCTGCTATCCCCTCCCTCCACAGCTATGTCACCTCTGCTATCCCCTCCCTCCCACAGCTGTCACCTCTGCTATCCCCTCCCTCCCACAGCCGTCCAGCTATGTCACCTCTGCTATCCCCTCCCACAGCTATGTCACCTCTGCTATCCCCTCCCACAGCTATGTCACCTCTGCTATCCCCTTCCACAGCTATGTCACCTCTGCTATCCCCTCCCTCCCACAGCTATGTCACCTCTGCTATCCCCTCCCTCCACAGCTATGTCACCTCTGCTATCCCCTCCCTCCACAGCTATGTCACCTCTGCTATCCCCTCCCTCCACAGCTATGTCACCTCTGCTATCCCCTCCCTCCACAGCTATGTCACCTCTGCTATCCCCTCCCTCCCACAGCTGTCACCTCTGCTATCCCCTCCCTCCCACAGCTATGTCACCTCTGCTATCCCCTCCCTCCCACAGCTATGTCACCTCTGCTATCCCCTCCCTCCACAGCTATGTCACCGCTGCTATCCCCTCCCTCCACAGCTATGTCACCGCTGCTATCCCCTCCCTCCACAGCTATGTCACCGCTGCTATCCCCTCCCTCCACAGCTATGTCACCTCTGCTATCCCCTCCCTCCCACAGCTGTCACCTCTGCTATCCCCTCCCTCCCACAGCCGTCCAGCTATGTCACCTCTGCTATCCCCTCCCACAGCTATGTCACCTCTGCTATCCCCTCCCACAGCTATGTCACCTCTGCTATCCCCTTCCACAGCTATGTCACCTCTGCTATCCCCTCCCTCCCACAGCTATGTCACCTCTGCTATCCCCTCCCTCCACAGCTATGTCACCTCTGCTATCCCCTCCCTCCACAGCTATGTCACCTCTGCTATCCCCTCCCTCCCACAGCTATGTCACCTCTGCTATCCCCTCCCTCCCACAGCTATGTCACCTCTGCTATCCCCTCCCTCCCACAGCTATGTCACCTCTGCTATCCCCTCCCTCCCACAGCTATGTCACCTCTGCTATCCCCTCCCACAGCTATGTCACCTCTGCTATCCCCTCCCTCCACAGCTATGTCACCTCTGCTATCCCCTCCCTCCACAGCTATGTCACCTCTGCTATCCCCTCCCTCCACAGCTATGTCACCTCTGCTATCCCCTCCCTCCCACAGTTGTCACCTCTGCTATCCCCTCCCTCCACAGCTATGTCACCGCTGCTATCCCCTCCCTCCACAGCTATGTCACCGCTGCTATCCCCTCCCTCCCACAGCTATGTCACCTCTGCTATCCCCTCCCTCCACAGCTGTCACCTCTGCTATCCCCTCCCTCCCACAGCCGTCCAGCTATGTCACCTCTGCTATCCCCTCCCACAGCTATGTCACCTCTGCTATCCCCTCCCTCCACAGCTATGTCACCTCTGCTATCCCCTCCCTCCACAGCTATGTCACCTCTGCTATCCCCTCCCACAGCTATGTCACCTCTGCTATCCCCTCCCTCCACAGCTATGTCACCTCTGCTATCCCCTCCCTCCCACAGCTATGTCACCTCTGCTATCCCCTCCCTCCACAGCTATGTCACCTCTGCTATCCCCTCCCTCCCACAGCTATGTCACCTCTGCTATCCCCTCCCTCCACAGCTATGTCACCTCTGCTATCCCCTCCCTCCCACAGCTATGTCACCTCTGCTATCCCCTCCCACAGCTATGTCACCTCTGCTATCCCCTTCTACAGCTATGTCACCTCTGCTATCCCCTCCCACAGCTATGTCACCTCTGCTATCCCCTCCCTCCACAGCTATGTCACCTCTGCTATCCCCTCCCTCCACAGCTATGTCACCTCTGCTATCCCCTCCCACAGCTATGTCACCTCTGCTATCCCCTCCCTCCACAGCTATGTCACCTCTGCTAACCCCTCCCTCCCACAGCCGCCCAGCTATGTCACCTCTGCTATCCCTTCCCTCCACAGCTATGTCACCTCTGCTATCCCCTCCCTCCCACAGCTATGTCACCTCTGCTATCCCCTCCCTCCACAGCTATGTCACCTCTGCTATCCCCTCCCTCCCACAGCTATGTCACCTCTGCTATCCCCTCCCTCCCACAGCTATGTCACCTCTGCTATCCCCTCCCACAGCTATGTGACCTCTGCTATCCCCTCCCTCCCACAGCTATGTCACCTCTGCTATCCCCTCCCTCCCACAGCCGCCCAACTATGTCACCTCTGCTATCCCCTCCCTCCCACAGCTGTCACCTCTGCTATCCCCTCCCTCCACAGCTGTCACCTCTGCTATCCCCTCCCTCCACAGCTGTCACCTCTGCTATCCCCTCCCTCCCACAGCTGTCACCTCTGCTATCCCCTCCCTCCACAGCTATGTCACCTCTGCTATCCCTTCCCTCCACAGCTATGTCACCTCTGCTATCCCCTCCCTCCCACAGCTATGTCACCTCTGCTATCCCCTCCCACAGCTATGTCACCTCTGCTATCCCCTCCCTCCCACAGCTATGTCACCTCTGCTATCCCCTCCCTCCCACAGCTATGTCACCTCTGCTATCCCCTCCCTCCACAGCTATGTCACCTCTGCTATCCCCTCCCTCCTACAGCTATGTCACCTCTGCTATCCCCTCCCTCCACAGCTATGTCACCTCTGCTATCCCCTCCACAGCTATGTCACCTCTGCTATCCCCTCCCTCCCACAGCTATGTCAGCTCTGCTATCCCCTCCCTCCCACAGCTATGTCACCTCTGCTATCCCCTCCCTCCCGCAGCCGCCCAGCTATGTCACCTCTGCTATCCCCTCCCACAGCTATGTCACCTCTGCTATCCCCTCCCTCCTACAGCTATGTCACCTCTGCTATCCCCTCCTACAGCTATGTCACCTCTGCTATCCTCTCCTACAGCTATGTCACCTCTGCTATCCCCTCCCTCCCCACAGTCCCTTTTTCCAGTGCCTTTTTATATTTGATAAGATATATGTTTGTGGGGAACAATACCTCGGATATAACAATCTAAATTTATTGTGTTTTAATTGAAGTAAATGCTGGAAAGGGAGCGCCCGAATTTCAGAGTGAAGCCGACTGCACCTATTTCTTTTCTTGGCAAACCAAATATGCATGTGTGAAGAAGAAGGAAGACATGTGTTATGTGGAGTCCAAGGAGAAACAGTACAACTTGTTTAGTTTGATTCGCACTCCAGGTAAGAGAACAATTTTGTTTCTACTTTTCTTTATAGTCATCTGTCAAATCTTCTGCTTCTTCTGTTTATGAGATGAACTGCCCTTCAGTAGCACATAGGGTTGTATATGTATATACACATACAAAAACGTGTTTGTGTATGGTGATGTAGCAGAGCTGTGTATATGTATATACATTGCCAGGTTATCAGTATGTTTCTTATAGAAGCACTTCAATAATAATAATAATAATAATAGTAATAATAATAATGTTGTTATTGTTATTATTATTTATCAAGACTGGTGTAAATACACAGTGGATCTGAAATAAAGCACTGCACCCATGTACCCTGTTGGATTTACGCCTTGCCCCCTCCCTGCCTTGTCACGCTCACCTGCTTGCCCGTGTGATGCTATATATGATGCATCGTGGGGGTAATAGCAGACTTGAAAAGCTGAGGATGCAGTTTGAAGTTTCAAAGTCAAGATAATGGCTGATCAGATGTCACATGACTAGAGAATTAGAGGTCACATGATACAATAATGAAATGGATGCAGCAGAGCTGGGATGGAACAGATGACACTGTCAGATGAGTGATGTGAGTGTGTATTATACTGGCAGAAAAAAACACCTTTGTGAATTATTTATTATTTATTTCAGAATCCAGCACCGCTCAAAACTGGGAGGCCGTAAACCTGGACCCATCGGATAAGAGCCGCTTCTTTATCAATGTCTGCCACGATGTCCTGCAGACCGGAGATGCCAGTGTCTGTGATGACCATGCCGCCATTTGCGCAGTGGGTAAGGATACGTAGACGCCGTTACGGCTTTGCCGCTTTTGTCGCCTTGTTGGGGTTTTGTGTGTTTTTTTATTTTCTTGATTTATTTCTTTTTTTGTTTTTCAGGTCCTGGTGGCAAGAAGAACCTGGGAAAGTTTCTGACTCAACCAAAGTTTGTCAATGGGCACATTGTTCTTCAATACACAGATGGGTCAACGTGTGCAGAAAACAGACAGATTAACACCAACATCACGCTCATGTGCAGCCCTGGTAGGTGCCGTGTTGTAGGAACATTTCATGTATGGTTATTGTGTAAAAAGAATCCGAACCTGAACGTTTAGCATTTGATTACCGGTGGCTGAAGAAGTTGTATGCAGCCCTAAGGATTCCTGGAAACAAAGATACCTTCTTAGGAATCCCTAGGGTTGCATCCAGCATCTTCGGCCACTGGCGAGGTTCTCTCTATAGGTGTTTACTAGCTGATCAGTGGGGGCCGGACCCCTGGGACCCTCACCGATCCCCTTGTGTCTCTAATGAATAGAATAGCAGCATGCAAACTCAAGCAAGTGAGGGCCCTGCTTCTACATGTACTCAGGGTCATGGAACTTGTTATCAGTGGGGGGAGCACAGAAAAATAGTTCACAGCATTGTGTAACTACAAATACCTGGTTAGTGTTTGAGTCCACTGACAGTTATAGCATCACTGTTCTATCTAGGTAACCGTGAGAGTCCCCCGGTTCTGAAGAGTGCCGAGGACTGCAACTATGAATTTGAGTGGAATACTGCCGCTGCTTGCGTTGTATCCAGAACAGAAGGAGATGGATGCACAGTTGCCGATCCGGAGGCCGGTGAGTGTTATTTGACTGTTAATCTTGATGTGCATCACCTCTAGATTCCTGCATGTAAAAGCTTCTGGGAAATTAAAGGAGAAGTCCGGTGAAAATTTTTATTAAAGTATTGTATTGCACCTCAATAGTTATACAAATTACCAGGGAAACCTTTTTCCCTGCACTTACTACTGCATCAAGGCTTCACTTCCTGGACAACGTGGTGATCCACTTCCTGGACAACATGGTGATGTCACAACCCGACTCCCAGAGCTGTGCAGGCTGTGGCTGCTGGAGAGGATGATGGCAGGGGGACACTGAGGGACACTGGGGACTGGAGGGACATCCCCATGTTGTCCAGGAAGTGACATCCCCATGTTATCCAGGAAGTGCCATCACCATGTTATCCAGGAAGTGCCATCACCATGTTATCCAGGAAGTGACATCACCATGTTATCCAGGAAGTGACATCATCATGTTATCCAGGAAGTGACATCACCATGTTATCCAGGAAGTGACATCATCATGTTATCCAGGAAGTGACATCACCATGTTATCCAGGAAGTGAAGCCTTGATGCAGCAGTAAGTGCAGGGAAAAAAGCACTTTATCAGCATTTCCCGTAATAAGTGTTTATTGGGGATTTGTATAACTTTTGGGGGGCCAATACGATACAATACTTTCATAAAATTTTTTGCCGGACTTCTCCTTTTAAACAGAGCAGAGCCGAAGGACCTGCAGGTTCTTCAGTGAGGAGTGTGCACTAAGGATAGTGTAAGCAGGGACAATCTGTATTAAAATTTGTTTATGTGCCTGTATGTATGTAGCAGAGGTGTGTGTGTATTGTGATATAGTAGAGGTGTGTGTGTATTGTGATATAGCAGAGGTGTGTGTGTATTGTGATGTAGCAGAGGTGTGTGTGTATTGTGATGTAGCAGAGGTGTGTGTATGTATATTGATAACAGTAAAAAAAAAAGACAAGTCAGGCAGGTTGGACACAGGTTGTCCCCAGTGAACTGGGTGAATCTATGTCCCAAAACACTGGTGAATCTGCAGCAAACATGTTGCACGTCTACCTGGGATTCCATAAGCCATTATTCACATAGAAAAATCTATCCTGTAAACCCTCCTTATGAATGGGTATAAATGGAGGAGCACGGTTAATGAACTACAGCGACCTAAAAAGATGAATCTGGAGGCCGTAAGGGGAAACGCTTCTCTTCTCAGCGGATAGATAGCAGAACCGCCAATATGCTGATCTATAAAGAAATGATGACGTTTCTTTTTTTTTTTTTTTTTGCAGGTTTTTACTTTGATCTTTCACCACTGATAAATAACAGTAGAAGTTATGAGATTGATACCGATTCATACAACTTTTATATCAATGTTTGTGGCAATGTAACCAGTCAGCCATGTGATCCCAGTTCAGGAGCGTGTCAGGTGGCTAAAACGTAAGTAAACTGAAGTCGTTGAAATGGCGTAAATGACGTTCTCCGCAACTATAGCAAGGGATGGCCTGTCCTGTGCACCCCCACTCTCTGTTGGATAGGCACAGCTGTGTACTTGGTGTTGGCTTTGTCTGGGATTACAGGATAGACCATCGGTTTTGTTCTTTAAATGTATTACTGATACTTGTATTGCTTTAATTTAAAGGGGACCTTTCGTTTAAAAGAAACTTCTGACGTCATAGCGATATGTCAGCGGTTTGTATCGGTCAGGGTTCGGGTGATCCGCTGATGGTTAGAATGAAGGGGCTGCCACACGCTCTGCCCCTTCATCTCTGTCTCTTTGCTAAAGTATAACCCAATGGAATTATAATGGAACAATATGGATCTTTCTGTAGTCGATGTATCGGAAGTTCCCCAGGGCTCCATTATAATTCTGTCAGTGGGACGGAGATAGGGAGGCAGAGAGTGTGATGCTGCCTGCGTCTATCGATCAGCGGGGGGGTCTCAGCACCTGGACCCCGACCAATACAAACCTCTGACATGTCGCTGTGACCTCAGAAGTTGGTTTAAATGATGATTACCCTTTAAATACTCTTATTTCTATTGCTTTTCCCAGGAACAAGCAGAACTGGAATCTTGGCGTTGGTAATTCTAAGCTTTCCTACTATGATGGAATGATCCAGCTCAGCTACACTGGCGGGACCCCCTATAATGATGCAAATAAGACCCCTCGCTCAGCATTGATCACTTTCTTGTGTAATAGAAGTGTTGATGTTGGTCAGCCAGAATATCAGGTACGACCTGCCGATAAAAGGGGTGTGTAGTACAGGCCACCTGTACTAAACGTTTGTTAACCCCTTCACGTCGGTCCCGTGTGCTGTGTGATGCTGCCTCCTGGTTGGTGATGGAAGTGCAGTCTAGTTTTTTTCAACTTTTTCTATGGGTATAATGACAGGACGCTGTGATCACACAGATGCCCGCCATTAAGCCCTAAAATGACACTATCTATAGCGATCGCTGCGTTTAACGGAGTCGTTGACAGGAGAAGTTCCTGCCACTGACTGATCGGGACCCCTGCAGCGTGACTGTGGGGGTCATGATCACTTTTCCTGACAGGCAGGAGTATAATACTTACCTTTGTCCTGTTGGATCGGCAATCTTCTCATAGAGTCTGCTGATTATACCGGAAAGAATACACCACTTCCTGCAGGACATACAGCAGCTGATAAGTACTGAAAGACTTGAGATTTTTTTTATAGAAGTAAATTACAAATCTCTGGCTTTTTCAGGCATGAGTTGATTTGAAATAATTTTTTTTTTTTTTCAATACCCAAACTCTCTGTTTTCCTTTCAGAAAGAGGACAACTACACCTATAACTTCAAGTGGTACACTAAACATGCCTGCCCGGCTCTACCAGTGGAGTGCATTGTGGTAGACAAAAAAAATGATGAACAGTATGATCTCTCCAGGTAGGAGAACAAGAGGAATATGCCTGCTAACAGGAGAAGGAGGAATTTTTATTTTTATTATAAGATATATTTTACATGGTTTCTTATATTCACTTGTACTATTGATCTTTGCAAGATTTATAGGAGAGTCCCTGTACCATTTTACCCCTTCTTGGCTATTGACAGGCCCTCCTTACAACCTAATAATTAAAGGAGAAGTCCAGCAAAATGTTTTGTTAAAGTATTGTATTACCCCCCCAAAAGTTATGTGAATCACCAATATACACTTATTACGGGAAATGCACATAAAGTGCTTTTTTTCCCTGCACTTACTACTGCATCAAGGCTTCACTTCCTGGATAACATAGTGATGTCACTTCCTGGATAACATGGTGATTTCACTTCCTGGATAACACTGTGATGTCACTTCCTGGATAACACTGTGATGTCACTTCCTGGATAACATGGTGATGTCACTTCCTGGATAACATAGTGATGTCACTTCCTGGATAACATGGTGATGTCACTTCCTGGATAACATGGTGATGTCACTTCCTGGATAACATGGTGATGTCACTTCCTGGATAACATGGTGATGTCACGACCCGACTTCCAGAGCTGTGCGGGCTGTGGCTGCTGGAGAGGATGATGGCAGAGGGATGCTCAGTGCCCCTCATTGTCCCTCTGCCATCATCCTCTCCAGCAGCCACAGCCCGCACAGCTCTGGAAGTCGGGTTGTGACATCACCATGTTATCCAGGAAGTGAAGTATGATGCAGTAGGAAGTGCAGGGAATAAAAGCACTTTATAAGCATTTCCCGTAATAAGTGTAAATTGGTGATTTGTATAACTTTGGGGGGGGCAATACAATAGTCTAATAAAAAATTTTGACGGACTTCTCCTTTAATAGTAAAGGGATATTAGGCTAAAGGTCCCCATACACTGTCAGTGACTACCAGCTGCTTGTGCTCCACACACACAAGAACTTTCAGCACCGTCCTCTATGGGGAGGGCTAAGCCTCAGCGAGAGTGCTGCAGCTTATCTCTCCTGAAACAAAGGGGTCATCCGTGATTTTTTATTTTTTTTTTTATTGTATTTTTATTAGATATTTTTCATTTTCTACAATACAAACATAAGGAGAAAACTAATAGTCAGAAGGCAGAGGAAACAATACCCGTAATTCAATCCTGCATACAATTAAGTGCATTGTTAACTCGAAGGCACCATAAGATTTTTTTTTTTTTAAAGCAAAACGTGAATACAACCTCAAACATTGTGTGTTTAACGAACAGTAATAACAAAAATAAAATAAAGAAGAAAAGGGTGGGGAGACAAGACAACGGACCGTGGATACATAAGGGAATAGGACAACAGGTCCCACCCACTATGGCTGCCCGGCCCGTGGAACCCTAACACGAGCTGACTCTCTTTCCGCCCAGTATATGTCCCATAGAGACCAGACCTGTTTAAGATAGTCTAATCTGTTGTTGATCATAGCAGTCAGCTGTTCCATATTCCTAACGTCTAGAATACGTGTATACAGGTCATTCCTGGTGGGTACTACTAGTCTCTTCCAAAATCGGGCTACCAAGCATCTTGCTGCAGTGAGGATATGGAGCAGTAATTTCATGGTCTTACGACCTATTTTTACAGGGGGCACATTAAATCCGTGATTTATAATGAAATCTGTTTCACAGGGATATATTCACCAAATCTAAAAGCTTTAGAAAGAGGATAGTTCACCTTGCTGTTGTCGCTCGAGACACGTGTAAGAAGTAGTATCCATCGACGTTCCTGACCACCGCACTGCTATGGCACTTCTGTAGGAGGAAGAACCCAAGCCTCTTGTTTCTATGTAGTATATTGAGGGTTTTGTTATAACTCATTTCTCTTGATCTGTAACTGTTCCCTCGGTTTCTAGTTTATCTAGGGTACAAGGAGAACATTCCACAAACTGGTTCGCCATGGATCAAAGACAAGATCATCACAAGAAATACTATATTAATGTGTGTCGGTCACTGGTGCCAGTGAAGGGATGCGATCCATTTGCTGCTGTGTGCCAGATGGGCTATTCCAAAGTATCTGTAAGTATAGTCAAAGTCCCTCTGTTACTGTTATTGAAATTCCCAAGAATTGGGGAATCCTCAGGGCCCTATTACACGAACGATAATCAGCAGAATTGGCCCTGTCCGGCTGATTATCGCTCCGTGTAATAAACACAACGATCAGCTGATGACAACGATCATTGGCTGATTGTTGATATAGGTTTGGACCTATAATTGTCAGGCACCGACCACGTATCGCTGTGTAATAGCTGTGTGTGGCCGGCGGCTGACGATTTCCGAACTGTATACATTACCTATCCATGCTCCCCGGGTCCTGCACGCTCCAGCCTCAGAGCGGCCTGTCTCAGCTGACAGGCCGCTCAGCTGGGACCGCCGCGGCCAGTGATTGGCTGAGCGACCTGTCAGCTCAGACAGGCCGCTCTGAGGCTGGAGCGTGCAGGACCCCATCTAGCTGATCGGCGCTCGTTTACAGTAATTATCGGGCCCCTTTGGCCGTGTAATAACACCCTTAATTAAGTGGTTATTTTAAAACTAAAAGTAATTCTTTATCCACACAGTAAGGGACTACTTACTCAGAAGGGGTTCACTTAGACCCCTTCTGATCACAACAACAGAGAGAATGGATCGGTAGTATGCGTGCTTGACCACCACCGCTATTTACTCTCTGTGGTATTTCTGACCGTTGCATTGCACGGTACTTGGCAGTGGTCTGCGCTGCTGCTCCACTGAGGAAACAATTGACCACTGATCTTGTGGTTGGTTGGAGTGCCACCAGTCACAATTCCTCTGGTCATCTAGTGATACAGGATAACTTAACAATAGGGTAAGCTCTTTAATAGATGGCTTCCCTATTCCGGTGTTTTCAGTTAAAGAGGGTTTCCGGGCCAAATGTATAAATTTAAAGCAACACTTATTGCCCATAATCCCTTTGCATACCTTTTTTCCCTTATGGGATTCTCTGATACACTCAGTGTTTGGGCCCAGCTCGCAGTGCTCCTAGCGCTGGCATCATTGCCAGTTACAGACCCCCCCGGCAGGCACTGTGTATGCTCGGGACATGTTTGCAGACGTCTTTTCTGAAACTTTTTGTAAAATCAAGAACCTAGAACATGACATCACTGGAACTTGCGAAATCACAGAAAGAACAGAAAGGACAGAAAGACGAAATGCACAGTGCAATTTACAGAAGTGTTTTTGTAAGATGTTTTTGTAAATGATTAAAGAGACTCTGTCAGCTAGTTTATGGTGTGCTATTTAAGAGTAGCATAAACTAGTGACAGAGAAGCTGAACAGGATGATGTATCACTTACATTGTTCTGTGCAGCTGATCCAGAGATCTCCTCCTGAATAACATGGGCAATAATTAGTCCTCTCCATTATGTGCATGAGCCTAGTAGTCCTGGATATTCATGAGAAGCAGAAAACTCCGCCCACCAGCTGCTGATTGGCAGTTATCTTTCCATGATGTGTATAGGCAGTCACCTGTCAGTCAGCAGCTGGAGGCGGGGGGGAGGGGTGCAGCAAAAATCCTATTCTCCTGCATATTAGGAGAACGGCTGAGCAGAATGGTGTAAGTAATACACCGATCTGTTCAGCATTTCTGTCACTAGTTTACGCTGCCCTCATTTGTGACACATTGCCTGTAAGTGTCATATTTTTGTATTTGCACCTGCTTGAGTTAAACTCCATTTAGCCCAGAAAGTCCCTTAAATATCTGACTAACTTTAGGCAACTTGTATCTTTTTTTCCTTGCTTCAAAACATAGCATATTCTCTTCTTAGTCTACTGTGTCCTCTTAATGCAGGAGAAGCTTGATGAAACCGTGGCCATCAACAACCTGGGTGTGGCAAGCAAGAAACCTATTATAGAAAGCAGCGGGAAAATCCTCCTTGAATACACAAATGGGTCAGACTGTAGCGATCAAGGAAATCGGTCTTCATATTCATCACTTTTGCATCTTGTATGTCAGAAGGGAGCTCTGGTAAGTTTTCCAGTTATTACTCAACGTATATGTGTGTATATACAACTTTATATATATTCTCAGTATATTTTGGTGCACCATTTATGCTATTCTCCTGACCAACTTTAGATCAAGTGTGGTAAAGCACAGGTCCCCACTGGAGACATTATAGGTACACTAAAAGAGAACCTCCCATCATGGCAACTAGAGATGAGTGAACTTTTGAAAAGTTTGGTTCGACAGGTTCGCCAAACTTTTACGTAAAGTTTATTTAAGACCAGGTTCAGATGAAGCCGAACAACACTAAAACAGCTAAACTGTTTTAGTGTGGTTCAAAAATTTGCTCATCTATACTTACCTGTCCACACTCCCCCCGTGTCCTCTGCAGCCGCCAAAATGCTGTTCAGCCAATCACTGCCCACAACACTGTCCTATCTCAGCCAATCACTGCCCACAACACTGTCCCATCTCAGCCAATCACTGCCCACAACACTGTCCTATCTCAGCCAATCAGTGATTAGCTAAATAAGCTGGAGGCGGCTGGAGACCAGGGGAGCACAGACAGGTGAGAAAAACTTTTTTACATGTGCGGTAACAAACCACTTTTTGCAACAAATCTCTGCAAGTAGAGATGAGTAAATCAAGCTCCCTGAACAGCCATTTCCTATAGCTTATAGGGGAGCAGAGTAGGACCCTTTTATGCCGCCCATCTGACAGTCCTACACCGATACTTGATCAGCATGGCTACAATATATCTCCTTTGTTGAATATTTTCCAGTTTACCAGCCCTATATTAATTTCTGATGAAAACTGTGTAGCCACCTTCCTGTGGAATACGGAGGCCGCCTGCCCCATCATCAAAATCGTACACGGAAAAGATGTAAGTAAAAAAGCTTTTATTCTTTTTTTTTTTACCTTTTAATCTTGTAGGAAGGGTAAGAATGTGGTGGTAACCTGTAAATCACGCCCGGGTTACGGTATGTTTTTGCCCACAGAACTGCTTAATAGAAAATCCATACACTGGTTTTATATATAACTTTGAATCCTTGAAGAATGAGTCTGGTTACACGGCACAAGGCAACGGCAAGACGTACAAGGTAAGAGGGGCTCCGTACCCACCTACTTTGTTCTTTTCACTATATGACCCGAAACTCTAAGGTAGTTCCATCACATGACCCTAAAGGCCGTATCACACGGGGCGATGACTTGGTGTAAGTGAGCGCTGATCTGCTAGATCTGCTCTATTACAGAACCCACATACGGCCATTGTGGGCTATATGTTTAGTTAGCGATTTCCCTTGTAAAATAGTTATACTCCCCTCTTTGCGCTCCCTGAAGTCTTGCTAGCTTTGACCTGCTTTCCTCAGTGTCTCAAGCCAAACGCTGGCTGCAGCATTGTCCTGGTGATTGGCCGAGCGGCCTGTCACTTCAAACACTGCTGGGAGTGGGTGGAAGCTAGCAGGACATCAGGGAGCGCAGAGAGGTAAGTATAACTTTATTATTATTTTTCTTTTACACATTGGTCACACATCACTCTTACACGTAGTGGTGCACGGTCGGCGGCCGATGATTTTAGGTCAGGACCAATGATTATTGTCATGAGCTGATCGTTGTCTTTATTACACATAGCGATGATCTGCCGAATTGGCCTGACTTGGCTGATTATTGCTTCATGTAATAGGGCCCTAATGTAGTTCTGCACCTGTCACATGACCCTAATGTAGTGCTGCACAGTCATCACTGACACCACTACATGTAGTGCTGTTGTTCCCGTCAAATATGACTGAATCTTCCAATAAGAGTGTATGTAGCTTCTCATGCAGGTGTGAGTACAGCCCAAGATTGAAAATAAAATATTTTATACGCAGTGAGACGACATCCAAAATTTCATGGAAAAATCCACTGCGATTCCTACAACACTGAGGATTACAGCCACACTGGAAATACTTATCGCTTGATGTCGCCTACGGTTGCTCTTTATTTGATGCCTGACTTTTTCCTTCTCTCCCCTCCCAATAGCTGAACATCTGCGGGCCCGTTGGGGCTTGTGGTCTGATTGAAGGCGGCCAAGCTGCTGGTTGCGAAATTGAAAACCAGTTAATATCCAGACCGGTGAAAACAAGCCAGACCCTGGATCTCTCTTCAGAAGGAACCATTACACTCATTTACAGCGGAGCAAAGGATGACAAGACAGGTGAGAGAGACTACTGAGAGGCCGGCTTTCTCTAAAAAGTCTTAACAATGCCATTACAATAGGAGGACAGTCATGTCTGTGGCATACAACCTTTGTCTTCCATCAGTGCTCTCCTGTCTTCCAGTACTTATCCGCTGCTGTATGTCCTGCAGGAAGTGGTGTATTCTCTCCAGTCTGACACCATGCTCTCTGCTGCCACCTCTGTCCATATTAGCAACTGTCCAGAGCAGTAGCAAATCCCCATAGAAAACCTCTCCTGCTCTCCATATTGGAAAGAATATACCACCTTCTGCAGGGTGAACAATCCCTTTAAATTGTCTTTTTTCTTAAAAAGATGTTCTGTGATAGATCAAGGATACGTCACCATTTCTCATTCTTGTTTGATTTCTGCATTGCAGGATCTGGAGACAGCTTCACCATAAACTTTGTATGTAATGATGATCTGTATCCGGGTCAGCTTTCCTTCAAGAGAGAAGAGATCAATTCTGAAATCCATCTATACCACACTTTCTTTGATTTTGAGACGGCCATGGCTTGCTCCCCGGCCCCGGTGGACTGTCAGGTTACAGGTTAGAGGTGATCTGCTCATTGAGCTTTTGGGTGTTTTCTGATTTAAGGGCTTAATGTTCAGGAATTTTTTTTTCCTTCCGATTTTCTAGATTCCCAAGGTAATGAATATGATCTGAGTGACCTTAGTCGGGAGGATGAACCGTGGATTGCTGTGGACACCTCTGACCAAAAAGATAAGCGAACGTTTTATCTCAACGTCTGCAAACCTCTGCCGACTACTCACGGATGCTCAGGCAAGTCTAGGAGTTTTACTCTTTTCTATAACTCTTTAGGTTAAGTTCACACTGCTCTTTTTATCCGTTTTTGCTAAAAACAGATGCATTCGTGTGCATTGATCCGTTTTTTCCATTGACTTCCATTATAAAAAAAAAAGATCAAAATGCATCCGTTTTTTTAAGCGTACACAAAAAAAGGATGGCCGTTCATCTCCATGACCGCTGTGACTGTACTCAGACGATGTACTAGTACAATAGCTCAAAGATTTAAACAGTGATTTTTTTTTTTTAAGGAGTTTTCCCACTCAAACATAACTTTTGATACGTTGCTGCCCATGGTGACATTAACAATTCCTTCCATACTTGTTATTATCTATTCAGTCTCCTTCCCCCAGTTCTTAGCTGCTGCTTTCTGCTGAAGACACCAAAATCTGTGTGTGACCCTTTCCCTCTGTCTCCCCCTCCTCCCTTCTGAGACGGCTGATGTAAACAAGCCCCTGTCAGGCTGTATCTGCAACATTGTAGCTTTTTTTGTAATGCTGTGAGGGATAATCGAGGTGAGCTCGTTAGCAGTTTGACCTCAGAATAACCCTCCCGAAATTACAAATAAGCTACAAAGTTGCAGATAAAGTCTGCCAGGGACTTGTTTACATCAGTCTTCTCAGAAGGAAGGGGGGGGGGTGAGGGGGAGACAGAGAGAAAAGCTCACACACAGATTTTTATGTTTTCAGCAGAAAGCAGCAGCTAAGAACTGGGAGATGATAGATAATAACAATAATAGATAATAAGTATAGAATGAATTGTTAGTCTCACCATGGGCAGCAACATATGATAAGTTTTTTTTATATTGGATTTCCCCTTTAATTAGATTATTATATTTTTTATTTCTCATTTTGTGTATAGGGGGAGCAGTCGGATCCTGCATGAAAACCTCTGAGAATAAAAACCTGAACCTTGGCTACATCCAGATGAGTCCGCAGGCTTCTGATGATGGATCCCTCACTATAGTGTATATGAGTGGGGACAAGTGCTCAGATAAGAAGCATTACTCTACAAGGATTATCTTTCAGTGTGATCACAATGTGGTATGTATTGTTTTTTTTTGTTTTTTTTATTGTGCAATAATCTCAATGGCAGTTTTCCAATATAAGGTCATAGGTGGTGATGTAGACGCTAGATCCACTGTATATGGCACCTGCCAGTGGAGAAGCTCTCTGCTCTATGGGGCCAGGGACCATTTTTTAGTTTGTTTCAATCAGGGACGTGATGATTAGAGATTTGGACCAAGATGTGTTTATCTGCTGATCCAGCCTAGTGATAGCGCTGAAGCCTGAATCAGTGTCCCCTGGTTGCAGGCAGTGGCGGTTTATAATGTGGGTGGTATAGGCGGCAGCCTGAAGCTCTGGGGGGTCCCATTGCCACCCGAACCACCCACATCTGATCTCGCTGCAGCTGCATAACACGCAAATCTGGTGTCAGAAAGTTATACAGATTTGTAATTTACTTCTATTTAAAAATCTCAAGTCTTCCAGTACTTATCAGCTGCTGTATGTCCTACAGGAAGTGGTGTATTCTTTCCTCTCTGCTGCCACCTCTGTCCATGTCAGGAACTGTCCAGAGCAGGAGCAAATCCCCATAGAAAACCTCTGCTGCTCTGGACAGTTCCTGACATGGACAGAGGTGGCAGCAGAGAGCGCTGTGCAGTCAACCGACTGCATACTGCCAGAGTTCTAATGCGTTTTGCACTAAACCAAGCACCACAATGCTCGATAGAGTATCCTAGCTCAACACTAATCTTAATGTGGGGGGCGTTCTGGAAGCCACCCTCACCCCCAATCCAAATCTTGTGCTATTGATTCATCTGGTTGTAATATACAGGCATATAACTGTCGATCTTCTTTTTTTTTTTTTTTTTTTTTCTTTTCTTTACAGGGGTCTCCTATGTTCCAAGAGCAAGAGGGATGTGAATATGTCTTCTTATGGAGAACGTCAGAGGCTTGTCCGGTTGCTAGATCAGAAGGTGGGAAGAATTCATATAAGGGGGTTGGAGCATAATAAAATGTTTCTATATGTTAAATATTTTTTTGTTTGTTTGTTTTAGCTGTTATGTTTCGCTTACTTCCCATGTTATGTGACATTTTACTTCTATACAGGTGACAACTGCCAGGTTAAAGACCCAAAGTATAACTATGTCTATGACCTGCGGCCACTTGGAGAAAAGGTTGTAGAAGTGGCGGATAGTGAATATACATACCAGCTCAAGGTTTGTGGCGAAGTTCCTGGATCTAAATGTTCTGCCCAGGCACCAGCCGGATCAACCGTGTCGTCCTGTCAAGTGAAGGGTAATAACGGAATGTCAGCAGGTATGTTTCCACATATCACACACACTTCTATCAGTTATAAAATGTCACCTTTTAATGGGTAGCTCCATTGTAATTATATTGTTATATATTAAAGAGGTACTCCAACTGGTGCCAGAGAGTGCCACAGATTTTAAATTTAATTCTATTAAAAAATCTTAAATCTTCCAGTACTTTTCAGCTGAGCTGCTGTATGTCCTGCAGGAAGTGTTTTATTCCCTCCAGTCTGACACAGTGCTCTCTGCTGCCACCTCTGTCCATGTCAGGAACTGTCCAGAGCAGGAGAGGTTTTATATGGGGATAAACTGCTGCTCTGGAAAGTTCCTGCCATGGACAGAGGTGGCGGCAGAGAGCACTGGAATGAATATAGACTGGAAAGAATACATCACTTCCTGCAGGACATACAGCAGCTGGAAGACTGGAGATTTTTTTAATAGAAGTAGTTTACAATTATTCTAATTCTTTCTGGCATAAACTTATAATATTATGTGGACGTAGTGGTGACCATGTAAAGTAGAGATGAGCAACTATGAGGCTTAAAAATGTTTTTGTTTTTTATTTGTTCTACGATGGTCCTTGACTTCCAGACATTTGATTATCTGGGACCTGTTAGGTGTCATTGATGCTGGATAAAGGAGAAGTCTGTCTGATAATAAAATCCAGCAGCCATCGGGGGGGAAATTGATTACAAGTACTAACTTACCTCTCCCCGTGCCTGTGGTGTGTGGCGGCTGCGACGCGCATTTTCCCCCAAGTTGTGATGATGTCACGTCTTGGGGGCGGCGGCTGTCCTGGCTGATACACTGGCTGCTCAGCCAATCAGTGACTGGAGCGGCGTCCATCAGCCAGGTTGTGACTTGTCAGCTCCAGGAATCCCACGGCCGGCCGTGCCACTCACCACGGCCATTTACATGTATCGTAAATGGAACATGTTGATATGTTTGCTAGTGGTTCCATAGTTTAGCCTTAGGATATATGCCATAAAGGTCTTTGACCCCCAGATATCAGTAGAATGGCCGTCCTTGGCCCACACACTGAGCGGACTGCTTTATCAAGGCAAATACTGACTGTAGCTTTTCCCATTCGAGTTTATGGAAGTTACAGAAATCACCTCACCTGGCAGATCAGTGGGCCGGCGTCATTGCTCGTCATAAGCTGACATTACCTTTTGCGTCTATTCATTTACAGTGCATTGTTTTCATCATCATTAGGTTTGACCAATCAGAAGCTGGTATATGAAGACGGGATTATTATGATAAATTACACAGGAGGAGCGATCTGCCACAATAAATATCAACGCTCTACTCTTATAATATTCCAATGTGACAAGACGGAAGGAAAGGTTTGTGTGGTTCATCAGGCTTTGCTGTCTAGTGGAGGGACAGATAACGTGTAGACATCGGGATTAGATGCTTTATCTGGAGGCCAAGTCGTCACACTGAACACTTAGTCATGTTCCACAAACCATTGCCATACAGTTTTTGCAGGGTGCATTAACTTGCTATAGGAGGCCACTGACATTAGGGAATACTGTGACTACTTATGCAACAATGCAAGTAGTACATGTCAAAGTTACATCCACATGAATGCAGGTTTCCCAGCAGAACATTGGACAGAGCATCACACTATCTCTTGCTATTTCTTCTCCAGGTTGTGGACAGGCACCTGACCTTCATACTGTGCAAAAGAAAAAAAATAAACTTTCATTTTGATTCATCGGACTAAGCAACCATTCTCCATATAGCTCCGTGGTCCAGTCCAGTGTGTTGTTGCCTATTGTAGGCATGCCTGTGATTTTAAAGAGTCACTGAACCAGTCGTCTCGCCGTCACAATTTGGCCCATGTCTATGTCTCTGATCCTTACATTTGCCCATTTTTCTTGCGCCCATCACCTGACCTTAAGGGGCACTCCAGAGATCCCATAAAAAATAATATAATGCACAAAAAGCATATAGATGCACTCACCGATTCCCCACTGATTGTTTGACACCTTTCCCACCTACGCTGCTTCTAGCCCCAAATTCAAACTTTTACAAATCATCCCAGTTGTACAACAAGGCACCTTGCCAGCAAACTACATCTCCCAGCATGCATTGCATTTCAGAACTAACTGCTGGGTTCCCTCCCCTGTCTTGTAGTATCTGCCCACTGCTGGCTCAATCTGCTTTTGCTTTGCACAGTAAATACAGTATGTATCTATTCATCTGCATAGAGTAGAGATGAAACAACAGTGTCTCCTTTCCCCTATACTTCTCAGGAGAGACTGTTGTTTCCCCGCACCTTGGACAGTTGATCACATTTTGATGTCAGTGGTGGGTGGGGTTACAAATGAGGTGTTACAGCTTGCCTGGCAGCAGAAGAGATGGAGATCATGTGACCTCTGTCTCAGAAGGGAGGGGGAGGACAGAGGAGTGGAGACAGAGTGGAGCAGAAAGTGAGGATTTTCTGCAGCTTCAGGGAGTCAGGATGTGCTTCAGACAAACCGACCAATTCATGTAATAGAAACCTATTACACACAGGCTTAGATTATGGGTGAGGATTGAACAGGGTTGTATCTTTCTTAACCGGAGTTCCCTTTAACATCCTAGTATATCCTATCCCTTCACAGATGCCATTGTGGCGTGGTAGCCCTTGTGACTCATATTACCTGATCCGTGTATTTCCTCATGGTTGTGCCAGTGTAGCAGCAGAGCCCCTATATATCCTATTTGCTGTATTAGCTGGGTTGCAGGTGTAAGGTGTGGCTGCAGCATTCTTCACCACCTGCCGTCTATGGGACCGAAAAGTTCAGTTATCAAAGTTCATTTCTTTTTAAATTGCAGCCTGAATTTCTGAAAGAGACTCCGGACTGCATCTACAAGTTCCAGTGGCGTACACCTCTAGCCTGTCTGCCTTTTACTCCCATTGACTGTGCCTTCAAGTAAGGATATGTTGTTATCAGGGTGAACATGTTATCATGTGATGCTACTAATCGGTTTTAACCCTCCTCTTATATTTGAACTAATTAAATTACGTAGATCTCCCTGTTTAGCTGTTAGTAGTTCACCAACAAAATAATCAGCTGGTGCCAGATATTTGTAATTAGTTCTTATCAGCTGCTGTATGTCCTGCAGGAAGTAGTGTATTCTTTTCAGTCTGACACAGTGCTCTCTGCTGCCACCTCTGTCCATGTCAGGAACTGTCCAGAGCAGCAGCAAATCCCCACAGAAAACCTCTCCTGCTCTGGACAGTTCCTGACATGGACAGAGGTGGCAGCAGAGAGCACAGTGTCGGACTGGAGAGAATACACCACTTCCTGCAGGACATACAGCAGATGATATGAGAAGACAACATTTTTTTTTTATAGAAGTAATTTACAAATCTCTGGCACCAGCTGATTTGAAAGATTTTTTTTTTTGTGACACATTTTTTCATCACATTCCTTTTTGTTAGTGTTAGTGTTTTTTATTTTTAGGGACGCACTTGGAAGGTCATACGATCTGTCACAGCTGTCACATTATGATAAAAACTGGGAAGCCGATTCTTTGACTGATCCAAACATCAAGTACCGCATAAATGTGTGCAGACCTCTAGTGCCAGAAACTGGTAAGACTTCTTATTCTTATTTTTTTTCTCCAAAAAATATTACTGTCTTTTGCAGTAACCCTTGACATGCCCTGAGACACCTCTGAAGTTACTCATCGCACTGGATCTCTCCAACACTCAATGCAATCCTGAGATACAGCCAGGGGGGAGCACGTGGTAGTGTGCTCCACTCCCCGGCTAGCAGAGACATGTCTGAGCTGTACACTCTAATGGTGTGTTTACTTTGAAGCCAAAGCCAGAAATGGATTTGAAAAGTGGAGAAATCTCAGTCTTTCCTTTTTGACCTGTTCCCTGGTTATAGTCTGTTCCTGGCTTTGGCTTCAAAAATCTTTTCGATAAATCTCTCTGTGTAAACGCACCCGAATAAAGCAAACTCTAATGATTGACAACTGGGGAAAGAAATGCACCAAACCCCCCTGGCTGTGTATCAGAATCTCGGTGGGTCTAAGGAGTGAATCTCAGGACATGTCAAAATTTGCTGCAAAAGTGACATTAAAATTATTTGGTTTATATGTTGAATTATCTGTTGCATTTAAACGTTATTTGTAGATGGTTGCTTTTTAATGGTATATATGTATGTATACTTGTCCTGTTAGTTATCAATGTGATATGGCACTTAGTGTGATCTTTTGTTTGAAGGGCCAGCTTCATGCCCCCGAGGCTCTGCTGCCTGTTTGTTGGAAGGTAACAAGGCTACAAATCTGGGAGAACTTGTATCCAGTCCACGATGGGACAGTCCAGTGTCTGTGCTTCACTATGAAAATGGGGATCGTTGCCCTGATGGTATAAGAAATAGGTCAACAACAATAAGATTCATGTGTGACTTGAATAAAGTGGTAAGACAATTGGCGTAAAATAGATTTTAGCAAAATAAAAAATAAAATAATTTTATATATATATATATATATATATATATATATATATATATATATATATATATATACATACACTTTTCCATTATCCAGGTATCAGGACCTCAGTTAATCAGTAACTTACAGAACTGTGACTATAACTTCCTGTGGATCACAGCCTCCGCGTGTCCGCTGACAGTCAGCACGCACGATGAGTGCCGAGTGAAGAATCCAGCTACAGGTAGTGACATGTTCCGTTTGCAGTGTGTTTTTTAGTAATCGCTTAATATTCTAGAACTTTACCATTTTATAGACGGTGGCTACAGAATTTGTTTGTGGTAAATCGTAACTGTCACTTAAATGTCATTTTTCAGAAGCTCTTTAATAGGTTTTATTACGTAAAAGAGTTTCCTTCTGTACTCAAAGCTGTTTTCCTACCTCCCCCCTCACTTCAAAAGAAGCAGGATTTCTGTGTCCATTATGCTCTATGGAGAGGGGAGGGGTCGAGGGGGATGAGAGAGAACCGAGAGGAAAAAAGGCAGCCCTGCACAGCACCTCATCCTGCAGTCTTCTCTCACCAAGTTCCCAGATAAGCACTGATCTTTCTGACAAGTGAATCCAGCTTTTTATCTGCCCAGACAGTCTCCAAACTGCAGGGCTTTTTCTCTGCTCTCCTTGCTCACTCATCCCCATCGGCCCCTCCCCCCTCCATAAGTTATAATGGGAACTTGCTCCTCTGTAATGAAGAGAACTTTGCCTGATAATGTACAGATTAGTAGGAAGTAAGGGGCGGATTGGGAAATAGCTTTTTGAGTACAGAAAGAGGATTTTTGCCTAAAAAAAACTATTACAGAGTTTCTTAAAACCGTTTGTACTATTGTTTTCTGCTAAAAAGATGTATATGACAAATACACTTTAAATATTCACTGTGGTAAGAAATATGTACAATGACTTGTTGAATTACTGACAAAGTTCATACGATGATCAGATAAGTTAATATCATAACTGGACTTTTCCAGGCCATGAATTTGATCTGTTATCGTTGTCAAGCAAGGACGGTTATCTTATCGGGGATCGTGAAAGGTCAATACAATTAAACATCTGCAGTGATATTAAAAACAGTCCATGTGGAGCCGGAGTCGGTAAGTGCAGGTCCAGTTACTGTTACATCCATAGGAAATATGAATCTTCCAATCAGATTGGGCTCTATACAGGAGTCCTACCGCATATGTAAGTGGGCAAAGAGCCGACCATATGGCCCAATCCACAGAACTTGGCCTGTGTGGATGCTGGACGTGACCTCTTCTGGCTGCCAGTCAGCTGTTACAGCAGCCTGTTATAAATGCTCTTAGTTAAAGGGGGAACCTGACATCAGCTTCATAGTATCTGAACCACGAGTCATGGGAACGATCGCTGTGGTTTCTATGCCGGCTGCAAGTATTGAATGACAGATCTCTTCTATACCCAAACAGGGAGAGAACTATCAATCAAGGCTTGTGGTATGCAGGGACCGCCCCAATGACTTGTGGTTCATACAGCATAAGACTGTGTTCACACATTGTATTCTTTTTTGACAAGAATGGCCATTATTGCTGATTATAACAACTTCTTGTTCTTGTAAAAAAAAAAAAAAAATACACTGTGTTGAATCCTATGGGGAACAGCGGCCACTGTGCACACAATGTATTGCACAAAGGCAGCTGTTCCCCTATGGCTGTAGAAATATTTGACATGTCTATTATTTCTGGCCGGCAGACTGTGAACAAAGGCCGTTCACAGTCTGTTCAAACAGTGTATGTCAATGGTTAATTGAATTGCAGGCACACCAAAAGGTGCCCGCAATGCAAATAACCAATCAGTAACGTTCCTGAGGCCGATAGGGCAGTATCATGTGAAAATGCGGTCTGTGTTGCGCTGTAATACAACGGCCGTTTTATTACAGCACACAGCTGCACGCTTCTCCCTGCTGGCTATATCTAGTCATCAGCAAGACCCTAATCTAGCTAAACTCTTCACCTGTCTGTGTGACATGCTTTTTTTTTTTTTTTTCTTTTAATTGACAGTAATGCTGTAAGGAGAACTAGCAGCAGGTTAGAAGAAGCTTTCTTGCTGTTATGTTTAGTTTTCTTACTTTTATCCTCAGTGCCTTTTTCCAGCAATCCTATGTAATATTAAAGGGGTTATTCAGGCTTAAGAAAACATGGCCGCTTCCTACCAGAAACAGCACAGCTCTTGTCTCCTGTTTGGGGGTATTTTTCAGCTCAGTCCCATTGAAGTGAACAGAGCTTAATTGCAAACCGCTCTTGAACTGGAGACAAGAATGATGCTGTTTCTTAAAGAGGACCTGTCACCCCCGGTGACAGGCTCCTGACCCCCCATTAGAGCCCCCTATACTCACGTGATCCTGCCGGGTCCCGCTTCTGGAGATGGTCGGGTCACTAAGATATCAGCCGCTGCAGCCCGGCGCGCTCCTCAGATGAGTCCAACGCTCCAACGCTGATTTCTCCGTGACTCGACCATCTCCAGAAGCGGGATCACGTGAGTATAGGGGGCTCTAACGGGGGGTCCGGGAGCCTGTCACCCCGGCACTTTGGGTGACAGGTTCCCTTTAAAGGAGAAGTCCAGAGAAAATCATATAATTTCCCAGGGGGCAGGAGCAGGGAGGAACATAACAGGCAAGCTCTACTTACCTCTCCCCGTGCCTCCGCTTACCGCTCAGGGACTTCTGGATATCGTTCTAAAGGGACATCATGAACCCGGCTAATGGACAGCCTGCTCAGCCAGTCAGTGACATGGACAGGACACCGCTGCAGTCACTGATTGGCTGAGCGGGCTGTCCATCAGTGGAGTTCTCCTTTAAAGAAAGCGGCCATGTTTTTCTAATTCTTGATAACCCATTTAATGTGCGAATTAGGTGATTTAGTTTGAACCTTTATTTTTGTACTTTTGTCCAATAATAATTATTAGTCTTTAACGGATGACTAGTGAGGTTGTGCTACTAATGGTTTTGTGTGCCGGACAGGTGTGTGTGTATCAGAAGGTGCGAAACATATAAATGCAGGGAAATCGCAGAGGCAGATCACGTACGTGGACCAGGTGCTGCAACTAACGTATGAAGAAGGCGACCAGTGTGGAGCCAACCCCTTGAAGAAACATCGCAGTGTCTTTACCTTTGTATGTGGAGCCAATACAGCGGCCGGCAGTCTCCCCTCATTGATGTCCTTTGCTGAAGACACTTGTACGTGGCAGTTCTCCTGGAATACACCGCTAGTCTGTGAACAAGAGGTGTGTATGGTGATCCAGCTTATAGCGGGGGCGTCACGTATCATCGGGAAAGGGCTTGTCTTTATATAGAGGATTAAGATTTTTCTTTGTATAATTCAAGATTATGTAATTTTCCAAAACTTTTTTTTTATATTCAACTCTTATAGCAGCCTTCATTGTTTCATTCCATTGTTCCATTGGTTTTTCTTTCAAATCAACTGGTGCCAGAGATTTGTAATTTACTTTTATAAAAAAATCTAGTCTTCCAGTACTTATCAGTTGCTGTATGTCCTACAGGTAATGGTGTATTCTTTCCAGTCTGACACAGTGCTCTCTGCTGCCACCTCTGTCCATGTCAGGAACTGTCCAGAGCAGCAGCAAATCCCCATAGAAAAACATGTTAACTTTACTGTTGGCACTAAAGTCAGTGCTTATAGATTTTCTCTTTTGTAATATGTTCTTAAAAAACCTAATAAAAACATTGAACCAGAAAACCTCTCCTGCTCTGGACAGTTCCTGACATGGACAGAGGTGGCAGCAGAGAGCGCTGTGTCAGACTGGAGAGAATACACCACTTCCTGCAGGGCATACAGCAGCTGATAAAAAATAATCAACATGAATTACAAATCTCTGACACTTTATGGCACCAGTTGATTTGAAAGAAACCATTTTATTGGTTAACAACCCCTTTAAACAATTGTTTAATCTGTTTGTGGCACAGATCCAGTGCTCCGTTAGAAATGGCGCCTCCCTTATTGATCTGAGTCCGCTCATCAAGCGCATTGGTTACTATGAAGTCCTGCAAAGCACAGAGAAGGAAGGCTCTTCAGATTTCTACATCAACATTTGCCAGCCGTTAAATGATATAGTAGATGTGAAGTGTCCGCCAGGGGCGTCCTCCTGCAGAGTCTCCGCTGGTGGAGAGCCCATCGTAAGTTCACAATTTAATGGCAACTTGGACGTGGAAAAATTATTATGTATCTTGGAGGTTATCTCGGTTTGCACTAAATTTTGATCTTTGTATATCGTTCAATATGTATATAATGTGCTGTCAGTTTCCAGATCACAAGCAGTGTATACTTACCTTCTGCACTGCCTGTGATCCCGCTCTACCAGCTCTCCCGTCTTGTGTCTCCAGGCCCCGCCTCCTTCGACTGTCATTCTGGAGATATAGCAGCAGACAGAGGATGGGAGAGCCGAATTCTAGATCACATTGATATATATACGATACATGTTAAAGCCTGCTCTAAAGCCAGGATCAGGCTTTTTACAGCTCCTCAGTTCATGGCTGTCACTTTTACGCGGGCCAATTATTGGTCTAAAGAGCGTTTCTGGCAACACGTCTGCACAATCTGTCTGTGTAAAAGGCCCCCTATGTTTTTGGAACTATTTTGAGATATAAAATGTTTTCTAATGTCATGTCGATTCACGTGCAGTTTAGTAGTTTTTTGCCTTTTTTTGTTCATAATTTTTTCCAAGTCCCTAAATACTATGTTTGCAGCACACGTAGCCTAATAATGCACATAACCTAATACCGCAGTGCACATAGCCTGATACTGCAGCACACATAGCCTTATACCGCAGTGCACATAGCCTAATACTGCAGCACACATAGCCTTATACTGCAGTGCACATAGTCTAATACTGCAGCACACACAGCCTTATACTGCAGCACACATAGCCTGATACTGCAGCACACATAGCCTGATACTGCAGCACACATAGCCTGATACTGCAGCACACATAGCCTGATACTGCAGCACACATAGCCTGATACTGCAGCACACATAGCCTAATACCGCAGCACACATAGCCTAATACTGCAGCACACATAGCCTAATACCGCAGCGCACATAGTCTAATACCGCAGCGCACATAGTCTAATACCGCAGCACACATAGCCTAATACCGCAGCGCACCTAGCCTAATACCGCAGCGCACATAGCCTTATACCGCAGTGCACATAGCCTTATACCGCAGTGCACATAGCCTAATACCGCAGCACACATAGCCTAATACTGCAGTGCACCTAGCCTAATACCGCAGCGCACCTAGCCTTATACCGCAGCGCACCTAGCCTTATACCGCAGCGCACCTAACCTTATACCGCAGCGCACATAGCCTTATACCGCAGCGCACATAGCCTAAAACCGCAGCGCACATAGCCTAAAACCGCAGCGCACATAGCCTAAAACTGCAGCACACATAGCCTGATACCGCAGCACACATAGCCTAATACCGCAGCACACATAGCCTAATACCGCAGCACACATAGCCTAATACCGCAGCACACATAGCCTGATACCGCAGCACACATAGCCTGATACCGCAGCACACATAGCCTGATACTGCAGCACACATAGCCTGATACTGCAGCACACATAGCCTGATACTGCAGCACACATAGCCTAATACTGCAGCACACATAGCCTAATACTGCAGCACACATAGCCTAATACCGCAGCGCACATAGTCTAATACCGCAGCGCACATAGCCTTATACCGCAGCGCACATAGCCTTATACCGCAGCGCACATAGCCTAAAACCGCAGCGCACATAGCCTAATACCGCAGCGCACATAGCCTAATACCGCAGCGCACATAGCCTAATACCGCAGCGCACATAGCCTAATACCTCAGCGCACATAGCCTTATACCGCAGTGCACATAGCCTAATACTGCAGTGCGCCGCTGTATCTATACCAGACTCTGCAGAACAGCTAGCCATGTGAAGCAGCAAAGAGGTTGTTTTTGTAAAAGTTGCCTAATTTCTCCATTTTGGAAGCTTGAACATGTCGGCGGCCATTACATAGAAATAATTTTTCCTCTTCATTGGCCTCAATATGTTTTTACCTTTTCATATAAATCACAGGACATTGGCCGCCCATCAGGTGCTCCACAGATCGATCCAACTACACAAACTGTTATAATAAAAATGGAGAGCCGGACGCTGTGTGATACCGCAGACAAGGGGAAGGGAAACTACTCCACCACTATTGTCTTTCATTGCAACAAAGGCACCGACCTGGTAAGTCTGTCCTACGGTTTCTTCAGAAAGGAAGTGATTGGATCCATGTGGCAGAAGAGCAGTAGAAGGATGTATACTATTGCTATAACTAGGCTCATATACATATAGACAGTATGTGGTCCACCTCTAACTTTACCAACTCTGCTGTGTGGGACAAGCCCTTTAAGTTTCATTATTTTGTTCCATGATAAACTAATTTATTTTGATGTACGATTCATCCACAGGGAACACCGAAGTTTGCCCAGCTCTCTGAATGCAACTATTTGTTTGAATGGGACACCCCATTAGTGTGCCGGGATGAGGAGAGCGTCTCGGGGTGTTCACTGACTGATCAGCAACTACAATACACTTTTAACTTCTCCAGCCTCTCCAAAGAAACATACAATGTAAGAAAAAAATGGATGTAATACATGGGGGAGGGGGGGGAGGGGATCCTGCTTTGTATAGCGTTGTGTGTTAGCATTATGATCGCTGTGTTCAGCAGGCTTTTCCAGTGAGATGTGATTACGACCAGCCTAAAATGAAATGTTAAAGGGGTATTCCGCTCAAACATAACTTTTGATATGTTAATGCCCATAGTAAGACCAACAATCCCTTCCGTACTTGTTATTATCTATTCAGTCTCCTTCCCCCAGTTCTCAGCTGCTGTTTTCTGCTGAAGACACAAAAATCTGTGTGTGAGCTTTTCTCTCTGTCTCCCTTCTGAGACGGCTGTTGTAAACAACTCCCTGGCTGGCTGTATCTACAACATTTTTTATAATAATAATAATAATTATTATTATTTATAAAGCACCCTTAATTCCAGAGCAGGATACAATAGATAGGGGTAACAAGCAGGAACAGTACAAGATCAGGACACATTACATGAGGGAAGAGGACCCTGCCCGCGAGGGCTTACAATCCACTTTTCTTTCTAATGCTGGGAAGGATAATCATAGTGAGTTCATTTCAACTTTACTTCAGATTAACCCTCCCAGCATTACAAAGAAGCTACAAAGTTGCCACAGAGACTTGTTTACATCAGCCATCTCAGAAGGGAAGGGGAGGAGGGGGAGACAGAAAAGCTCACACAAAGATTTTTGTGTCTTCAGCAGAAAGCAGCAGCTGAGAACTGACGGAAGGACACTGAATAGATAATAACAAGTATGGAAGGAATTGTTAGTCTCACTATGGGCAGCAACATATGAAAAGTTATGTTTAGGTGGAATACCCCTTAACGACCGCGGGCGTATATTTACGCCCTGCCGTCGTTAAGGACGTTCAGAGCGGGGCCGCACGCTCTGAACCGCGGCGGTCCCGGGTGCCGCTTGTAGCCCGGGACCGCAGGTATTAGCGGGCACGGTCCGATCGTCGTGCCCGCTAATACAGTAATCAGATGCAGCTGTCAAAGTTGACAGCTGCATCCGATTACCGTATGCTGCAGAGATCTCAATGAGAGATCAATGCACTTACACAAAAAAGTGTTGTTATTAATAAAAAGCCCCCTCCCCTAATAAAAGTCAGAATCACCCCCCTTTTCCCAGGTTATAAATAAAAGTAAATAAATAAACATGTTTGCTATCGCCGCGTACGTAATCGCCCAAACTATTAATTAATCACATTCCTGATTTCGCACGGTAAATGGCGTCAGCGCAAAAAAATCCCTAAGTGCAAAATTGTGCATTTTTGGTCGCATCAAATCCAGAAAAATGATAATAAAAAGTGATCAAAAAGTCGTATATGCGCAATCAAGGTACCGATAGAAAGAACACATCATGGCGCAAAAAATGACACCTCACACAGCCCCATAGACCAAAGGATAAAAGCGCTATAAGCCTGGGAATGGAGCGATTTTAAGGAACGTATATTTGTAAACAATGGTTTTAATTTTTTACAGGCCATCAGATACAATATAAGTTATACATGTTATATATCGTTTTAATCGTAACGACTTGTGGAACATATACACTCACCGGCCACTTTATTAGGTACACCTGTCCAACTGCACGTTACCACTTAATTTCTAATCAGCCAATCACATGGCGGCAACTCAGTGCATTTAGGCATGTAGACATGGTCAAGACAATCTCCTGCAGTTCAAACCGAGCATCAGTATGGGGAAGAAAGGTGATTTGAGGGCCTTTGAACGTGGCATGGTTGTTGGTGCCAGAAGGGCTGGTCTGAGTATTTCAGAAACTGCTGATCTACTAGGATTTTCACGCACAACCATCTCTAGGGTTTACAGAGAATGGTCTGAAAAAGAAAAAACATCCAGTGAGCGGCAGTTCTGTGGGCGGAAATGCCTTGTTGATGCCAGAGGTCAGAGGAGAATGGGCAGACTGGTTCGAGCTGATAGAAAGACAACAGTGACTCAAATAGCCAACCGTTACAACCAAGGTAGGCAGAAGAGCCTCTCTGAACGCACAGTATGTCCAACTTTGAGGCAGATGGGCTACAGCAGCAGAAGACCACACCGGGTGCCACTCCGCTCAGCTAAGAACAGGAAACTGAGGCTACAATTTGCACAAGCTCATCGAAATTGGACAGAAGAAGATTGGAAAAACGTTGCCTGGTCTGATGAGTCTCGATTTCTGCTGCGACATTCGGATGGTAGGGTCAGAATTTGGCTTCAACAACATAAAAGCATGGATCCATCCTGCCTTGTATCAACGGTTCAGGCTGGTGGTGGTGGTGTCATGGTGTGGGGAATATTTTCTTGGCACTCTTTGGGCCCCTTGGTACCAATTGAGCATGGTTGCAACGCCACAGCCTACCTGAGTATTGTTGCTGACCATGTCCATCCCTTTATGACCACAATGGACCCAACATCTGATGGCTACTTTCAGCAGGATAATGCGCCATGTCATAAAGCTAGAATCATCTCAGACTGGTTTCTTGAACATGACAATGAGTTCACTGTACTCCAATGGCCTCCACAGTCACCAGATCTCAATCCAATAGAGCATCTTTGGGATGTGGTGGAACGGGAGATTGGCATCATGGATGTGCAGCCGACAAATCTGCGGCAACTGTGTGATGCCATCATGTCAATATGGACCAAAATCTCTGAGGAAGCTTCCAGCACCTTGTTGTATCTAGGCCACCAAGAATTGAGGCAGTTCTGAAGGCAAAAGGGGGTCCAACCCGTTACTAGCATGGTGTACCTAATAAAGTGGCCGGTGAGTGTATGACAAGTCAGTGTTACCCCAGGGCGAACGGCGTAAAAACACATATCCACTAAAAACACAAAATGTGTTGTTTTTTTTTCAATTTCACCACACATTGAATTTTTTCCTGCTTTTGCAGTGTATTTTATGCAAAAATTCAGCCTGTCATTGCAAAGTACAATTAGTGGCGCAAAAAATAAGGGCTCATGTGGGTTTCTAGGTGAAAAAATGCAACTGCTTTGGCCTTTTATGCACAAGGAGGAAAAATCGAAAACGCAAAAATCAAAATTGCCCCGGTCCTTAAGGGGTTAAGTATCTATCTATATGTATCTAAAATATATTATGAAATAAATTATTTTTTTTAGGTTCAGACACCTGGTTCAGAGTCTTTCTACATTGGAGTGTGCTCTCCAGCAGAGAGTGCGGCAGCTGGTAAATGCGGTGGGGCTGTGTGTCTTCAGTCTGGAAACACGCCCGTCTCTTTCGGCAATACAAATGCAATGAAGTTAGAATATCTTCACCAAGATGATATCATCAAACTCCAGTATGTTGGCGGAGACCCTTGCCCTCCAGGTAGGAAACCCCATTGTAATGTTCACTATTCTTGGTAATTTGTTTGTTTTGTTTACTATTCCTGGTAATTTTTATTGTTTTGTTTTTTTGTTGTTGTTGTTGTTTGCTATTCCTGTAATTTTTTGTTGTTGTTTGCTATTCTTGATCAACATTTCCCCCCCTTTTTTCATATTAGTGACTGAAAGTGGTGATCCCTGCCTGTTTCCATTTACCTATAAAGGTAAAACCTATAATGCGTGCACTACAGACGACAGACAGCGCTTGTGGTGCGCAACAGCTGCCGATCCTGAGAGATCTGGAAAATGGGGTTACTGTTCTTCAGGTTAGTTTCGCTTTCTGTTTGTCAGGTGGAACATCTACACTGTTCTACGTAGGGCTGGCATCACGTCATGTCTATGTAATTTATAGCAGGGATGGGAAACCTTCCACCCTCCAGCTGTTGCAAAACTACAATTCCCATCATGCCTGGACAGCCAAAGCTTTAGCTTTGGCTGTCCAGGCATGATGGGAATTGTAGTTTTGCAACAGCTGGAGGGCCAAAGGTTCCCTATCCCTGACAACGTGAAATAATGGAAGATTAAAAAAAAAAAAAAACGCCTTATCATCATTATTCTTGTTCCATTGCTTCCTTTCAGCCACTGACAACAGGCAGTCCACCATCTTGTTTACATGCGATGAAAATGCCGGAAATGGATCTCCTACTTATTTGAGTGACACCAAAGGATGTTCGGCCGCCTTTGAATGGAAAACGCAGCTAGCCTGTCTTCCAAGGAAATTGGACTGCAAGTTTATATTCAACCACCAGACGTATGACCTCAGAATGCTCTCCTCCATATCCGGACACTGGGATATTACAGACAAGGGTGATCGGTACGTGTATGATCGGTTATACATCGCTGCCCTCAGTGGATAGGATCCTAGTGGGCTTTTCTTACTATTGTCTGTGTTATTTATAGGTATTATCTGAACCTTTGCCAAAGAGTCCACAAAGGGCCCAGTGCCTGCTCGGAAACGGCAAGCGTGTGTCGGGAAAGTAATGGACGTGTCCAAGTTTTAGGGCAAGTTCATACACAGACTGTGACATTACAAGGTAACTGATTCATGGGGGACACAACACTGTGATAGTATGATGGACTCTGTGGGCTTCTCCTTCCTAGCAGGAGTAGTCTGTGACCTCTTCTGCTGGGACAGACAGAGCTTCATGTTGTGAATTCACCGCCAAATGTTTTAAAGTGTCACTGTCGTTAAAATTTCTTTTGCAGAAATCAATAGTCCAGGCGATTTTAAGAAACTTTGTAATTGGGTTTATTAGGCAAATATGCCATTATCTGCATTCAAAAAGACTTTCCCCAGGTCCGTCCCCCCCACTCCCTCCTCCTCTCTCATCCACTGCTCATTATCAGGTAATCTCTACTCTTTTTTACATCAGTCGAGCCCTGTGTAACCTATGGAGAGGGGAAGGGGGAGGAGGGAGATTAGTCGGCAGCAGAGAGCAAAGGATTATACAGCAGGGAGCCGCTGAAAGTCGGTATTCAGAGGTCAGAGAGGTCAGTACTGACTGTCAGAGGAGAAAGCCTGTGATGTAGCTGTAAATTAACTTTTTGTTGTCCTGTTTTGGTGCCTCATCTCCTTCTACCCCTCCCCATAGAGAACAATGAAGACAGGGGGGAGAGCTTCAAACTGCTTTTTCATGATAAAAAAGCATTTTTCGGCTAATAAACCCAATTACAAAGTTTCTCAAAATCGCCTGTACTATTGATTTGAAATTTTTTTTTAATGACAGTGACACTTAAAGAGTAGGGAGCCAAACCTTGTTATAAAGTCTGATAGGTCTGCCTTGGGGACCATACAAGTGAGCGATTACCAGATGGGAATGTATTCCCACAGAATCATGGATCTTGAAAAAGTGGACACATGACAGTAGTGTGAACAGAACCCAAATCTGGCAAAATAGCTCAAACATAGTAATTAAAGGTGAAGTCCCACATACGCTAAAATTGGCAGGGACAAGTAAACTAACCCCTCCTCGTAGTGCTGCCGACGGATCCTGTTCACAACAGCTGGGGTCCTGCAGCTTTGATAGCTGTAAAGTCACATCCCCGACTGAGAGATTGCCTGCTCAGTCACTGACTGGCTGAAGAGGTGATCGCTCAGCCGGACCATGACGTTGTTGCTGGAAGAGCCAGGTACGTGATGTTTCCAGCAGAAGATGACAGCTGGCTGCTGCGAATGGGACCCAGGAGCGACGCAGTGGAGGCTGGGAAAGGGTGAGTTTACTTGCCTGCTGATTTTAGTGTTCATGGGAGAAGTCCGGAGTCTGACCTTTTTTTTTTTTTTTTTTTTTTTTTGTGGCTGAACATAACATGCACCTACCTCCCTGGCTTCAGTGCTTGGGTCCGCTGTCCCTCAGGCACTTCCTGTTCTGAGCAGGGACCCCTGGTCGTGACCTGTCCGGCCCACTCAGCCAGTCAGCAGCCGGGGGACCGTGACTGGAGCGGAGGACAGCCAGCGGACCCCAGCGCTGGAGCCAGGGAGGTAGGTGCATGTTATGTTTAGCCAAAAAAAAAAAAAAGTACAACCCCGCACTTCTCCTTTAAGTAACTTTTTCCATGTAAACACATTCAGCTATACAAAATACTGATGTATATCTCTGATTTATACCATTAGCATGATGTGACGTTATATGGGTGGTCTTCAGCACAGGCCCTGTCAGTCAGTGAATGTGATGCTCTCTCATCATAAGCTTTATAACCCTTCTCTGCATCCACCAGATAAAACCATCTCGGTGACCTATACACATGGAGACCTGTGCAAAGATAAAGAGAGATTCTCCACTACTATATATCTGACCTGTAACGATATAACCAGCAAGCCTGTGTTACAGAAGTAAGTGCTACCTGGCAAGATGATTCTTCACATATAGAATTGTTTGACTACTTGTCCGCAGAGCCACTGGACATAGATCTCTCATCCTGCCCTTTATAAGGCCACAACTGGCCGAGCCGCATGTTGCATATTGTGTGTAGGTTGAGAAACCACCTCCTTCCTTTTATTAAAATTCTGACATTCAGCATGGCTGCTCCTCCTTTAAAGGGGTACTCAAGCAAAAATCTTTTTTCTTTCGAATCAACTGGTTTCAGAGTTATATACCTTTTGTAATTTACTTCTGTTTTTAAATCTCCAGTCTTCCAGTACTTATCAGCTGTTGTATGTCCTGCAGGAAGCGGTGTATTCTCTCCAGTCTGACACAGTGCTCTCTTCTGCCATCTCTGTCCTAGTCGGGAACTGTCCAGAGCAGCAGCAAATCCCTATAGAAAACCTCTCCTGCTCTGGACAGTTCCTATCACAGACAGAGAAGGCAGCAGAGAGCTCTGTGTCAGACTATAAAGAGTACAGCACTTCCTGCAGGACATACAGCAGCTGTACTGCTGAAGGAGATTTTTAAACAGAAGTAAATTACAAATCTGTATAACTTTCTCAAACCAGCTGGCTTGAAAGAAAAAGATTTTCGACGGAGTACCCCTTTAATTTCACAACCAGGCAACTGTCATTGTTGACATCTACTGCGTATAAGTAGCTTTATAGACAAGATAAATCATGACAGTATATGTGTGTGTATATGTATATATATATATATATATATATATATATATATATATAATATATATATAAATTATATAATGGCTGTTTACCAGTATCCTGTCTGTCATTTTAGGATTGAGTCTTGTCGCTATTACATTCATTGGGAAACCCGAGCAGCGTGCGCGGTCATTCCAAAGGAAGTCACCATGACTAATGGAATCATCAATCTAGAAAATGGAATAAACATTAACTTAACCAAGATCTACTTCAAGTAAGCGTGGTGTGTGATTACGTGGGCTTCATCCCGTTTACAACCGTCATCTCATGATTGACATCTGTCATTTGTGTCTATGTTTCCGGAGCTGTTATAGGCAACAAAATACAGTGATCTGCTATAGTAGATCTGTAGCTATAACATGTAATGGGGTGTAAAGTTATTGACTGGAGACGTATATACAGTAGATTCCCCATAATCAATATACCTCTACTGTCTCTAGAAACCTGTAGATATTCCTCTGTCTAGTGGGACCCTATATGTAAAATCCCTTTAAAGGGAACAAATCAGTATATAAAACACCTATAAAGCAAAGTAAATGTACTAATAGATCACCCAGCTCCCTAGCATATGCTTATAGCCTCTGTCCCTGCCTGCAATAATCTGCAAACTTACTTTAGTAAACCTCTCTCTCTGCCCATACCGTTTCCAGGCACTCACCTCTACACGTCTGGCCACGGACAGCCAGTCACTATTGCAAATGAGCCCCCTGACTAGTCATCTGGGCGTTGTCGTTCTTCCAAATAGGCACGGTCCCAGGCAGCGTCAGCGCTTTAACGTCCCTCTGAGTGTGACTAGTGACTACTTGGAGGAACAACAACACCCAAATGACTAGTTGGGGGCTCATTTACATACAGCGCGGGTCATTTGCGGATTATTGCAGGCAGGGACTGAACCTATAAGCATATGTTAGGGACGTGTGCTGGGTGATCCGTCAGCACCTAACTTTATATGCATTTTTTTTTTTTACTGATTGGTTCTTTTTAAGATGTTGAGAGCATATAATCGGAAATCATAACTCCGACTGTGATGCACTCATCAAGTCGGCTGCTTCACTTCCTGTCACTCCTCCCAGGATGCCAGGAAAAGCTGTATCCACGCCTGGGAAAATTCTCCCAGTTTCCCGAGATTGGATCCAGCTTTTCCCTGGCACCCGGGGTGGAGCATCTGGGAGCGGAGCAGCACTGACAGCCAGCCGACTTGATGAGCGGAGCAGCACTGACAGCCAGCCGACTTGATGAGCGGAGCAGCACTGACAGCCAGCCGACTTGATGAGCAGAGCGCTGATCCAACCAAGCTCTTTGCTTCGTTTAGATGAGCGACTTGCTTCTCTCTAATGCCAATAAATCTGGCAACTAGGCAAGCCTGGCCATGATCAGATCCCAAACAGAACCTGAATATGGGGCCAGTCCATAGCAGTCATGGTTTTCCCAACACCAATACAAATAAATGCAGCAGCGCCTGTCTGTCAGTCAGACGTGTAATGGTAAGTGCCCCGGCTCCAGCGCTGATGCTTACCGATGCTCCGGCCACCGTCTGGTTCCTGGTTAGCAAGAGGACCTGGGACGTATGCTTCCAGCCCGCTCAGCCAGTCACAGGCCGGGGGACCAGCACTGCAGCCGGGGCAGTAAGTAAATGTTTTTTTCATCCTCCCCAGCACTTTTGATTTTTTTTTTTTTTCAATCTGCCGAAATTGTCCTTTACTGCACATTTAAAAAAAATCGGACCCCATCACATGTAATATAGACGGCCTAAAACACACTTTTTTTTTTCTCCCCTTCCACAGACCATACACGGCGAGTGGTGATATAAGACCCAATGCTGATCAGTACGTCTATGAGATTCAGCTTTCTGGAAGAGAGAACTCGACCTATCAGACATGTAACAAGGCCAGTGTGTGCCAAGTCAAGACTAAAGGCGGCTTCACCAGAGCTGTGGGCTCAGCTGGGAAGGCCAAATACTACCTGGATGGTAAGAAGACGTTTGCTTTTATCTGATAAGTTAGAATCTCTCTGTTATTCTAGGATAGAAGCTGCATGGAGACGGCATGTGCAGCAGCAGCAGTTTTTGTTGTTTCTGTCTCCTTACATGTTCTATACACAGTGCTCTGTATACAGTGGAGAAAGCTGCAGCGCTACTGCCCTCTACTGGTCCTGTCATCATGTGACACCTCCCAAAGTCTAGTGGGACCCTGTACAGCTCTTACAGTATACCTACAAAGGCCCATTTACTTTAATGGAATGAATGTAGTGCACTGCTGACTACAGTCTGTTTTCCAGATGTATACTTCTATATTGCAGGATTGGGAAGCATGATCTGCTGCACTACCTAATCCTGCAGAATAAAAGTATACGATAGGGAAATGAACCTATTGTAGTCACTAGTAGGCTGTGATCAGAGGCGTAGCTTGGATTCAAGGGGCCCCTATGCACAACACATAGCACTGTGCATATATCTATCTATCTAGGCTCGATGATGTAGCCAAAAAATAAAATCTCTTGTGTGCCACAAGAGTGACTGGCAGGGCAGGGAGCCAACGGCTGCTTGCTCTGTCAGATCACTGTATTTATCTGTAATGGCCTATTAGGAGCCCTTATGGTTAAATACAGAGGTGCAGGGGCAGACTACCTTCTGCTTAACCCCTTATATACTGCAGTATGTAATTGACCCAAAGTTCACTTATATGCTGCAGCACAAAAAGGGGTTAAAAAGCAGAGAACAAAGAGCTCTCTGCTTCACTGCTCTTGAACTGATATCCCCTGACCTCTGCCTAATTTAGCAGCTGAGAACAGAGGTCAGGGGTTATCAGTGCAGTGAAGCAGAGATCTACTTGTTTTCTGCTTTTTAACCCTTGTTTGTGTTGCACATGTAAGGGTCACTTACACAATGGAGTACATAAGGGGTCAAGCAGAAGGATACAGTACGGCTTTTACCTCCCCCCCCCGGCCCCCCATAGCATCTGCCTGCCCTGCCTCTATGGTAGTTTCGCCACTGGCTGTGCCGGGGTGACAGGCTCCCGACCCCTCGTTACAGCCCCCTATACTCACCTGATCTTGCCGGGTCCCGCTTTTGGATCCGGTCGGGTCACGGAGATATCAGCTCCCGAAGCCCGGCGCGCTGACAGGAGAGTCCGATGTCCATAGAGAATGACGGAGCATCGGACTCCCCATTCATTCTCTATGAGCGTCGGACTCTCCTGTCAGCGCGCGCGCCGGGCTTCGGGAGCTGATATCTCCGGGACCCGACCGGAACCAAAAGCGGGACCCGGACGGATCAGGTGAGTATATGGGGCTGCAAGGGGGGTCGGGAGCCTGTCACCCCGGCACAGGGGTGACAGGTCCTCTTTAAAGAGGGTATTCTGCTCAAACATAACTTTTCATGTTTTAGCCCACTGTGAGACTAACAATTCCTTCCATTCTTGTTATTATCTATTCAGTCTCCTTCCCCCAGTTCTGAGCTGCTGCTTTCTACTGAAAACACAAATATCTCTGTGTAAGCTTTTCTCTCCACCCTCCCCTCCTCCACCCTCCCTTCTGAGGCGACAACTTTTTAACGCAGGGAGGATTAATCACATGCATTCATTGATTAACCCTCCCGGTATTACAAACAAATTGCAGATAAAGCCAGTCAAGGAGGGGTAGACAGAGAGAAAAGCTCACACAGATTTTTGTGTTTTCAGCAGAAAGCAGCAGCTGAGAACTGGGGGAAGGAGACTGAATAGATAATAACAAGTACAAAAGGAACTGTTAGTCTTACCATGGGCAGCAACGTATCATAAGTTATGTTTGAGTGGAGTACCCCTTTAATGCGCACAACCCTCGTTGAATCCAATGGGGGTCTCGGGCATTATGGCCTCACCGCTGATCCGGCAGCGGGTTGTCATGACACAGTGAAAAGGCTCAATGTGACATATATTAGTATACCTTCTTGACAGTATATACCTTCAGTTTAGGGCCTGAGCATGTTGAGAGCTTGGGAAGTATACTGTACACGTGCTCTATTATCTTCTAAAAGAGAAGACCGGCGTTTTAAAAAAAAAAAATCATCAGCTGGCAGGAGCAGGGGGGAACATAATATACAAACATTGCTTACCTCTCCCTGTGCCTGTGATGCACCACGGGGCAGGCTTCGGAACCTCCACCGGAAGCGATCCAGGGCTGCAAAGGCACAGGGAGAGGTGAGTACTAATTGTTTATTATGTTTTCCCCTGTGCCCTTTTTTTTTTTTTTTTTCTTTTTTTAAATAGCCGGACTTCTCCTTTAACTGCTACAACTAAGCAATCCATGGCTGAATTAGTTTCTGTATTCCTATATACTCTATATACTTTTTTTTTTTTTTTTTTTTTTGCAGATGATGATTTGGATGTAGTTTTCACCTCAAACTCAAGGTGCGGTAAAGACAAAACAAAGAACACCACCTCCTCCATATTGTTACGTTGCAGCCCGTCGCAGGGAGAGGGAGAGCCGGAATTCCTACATGAAACAGCTGACTGTCAGTATTTATTCTCCTGGCACACCTCAGCGGTTTGTCCTCTAGTGTAAGTAACTAGTTCTGCAGCAACTATTATTCGTAAGTGCCTTTGTCTGAAGAGTCTGTCATGTTAAAGGGGTACTCCGGTGAAAATCTATTTCTGTAAAATCAACTGGTTTCATAAAGTTATATAGATTTGTAATTTATTTCTATTTAAAAATCTCCAGTCTTCCAGTACTTATCAGTTGCTGTATGTCCAGCTGTTGCTGTATAGCAACTCCCCATAGAAAATCTTTCCTACTTTGGACAGTTCCTGACATGGACAGAGGTGGCAGCAGAGAGCACTGTGTCAGACTGGAAAGAAAACACCACTTCCTCCAAGACATACAGCAGCTGATAAATACTGGAAGACTGGAGATTTTTAAATAGAAGTAAATTACAGAGCTATATAACTTTTTGACACCAGTTGCTCTAAAAGTAAAAAATTTCCGTCAGAGTTCCCTTTTAATATTGTAGCTTCCCACTTGCTGCCTTCTCACTTTTTAAAAAAATAAAATGTAGATATTAAATGATATTCTACATTCATATATTTTGTACTTGTACAGGCACATTTATAGATTTCTTCTTAGATGACTTGTATATTGCCCTCTGTGTTTTACAGTCCGGAAAGCAGTCATGCTACATCCCACGATGATAGCCAGTATCAGGGCCTGTCCGGCAGGAGCCAAGCTGTGGGCGCCATTCTCAGCATTCTCCTAGTCATTCTTGTAGCCTGTTTAGTTGTACTATTGTTGTACAAGAAAGAGAGAAGGTAAGTTACCTCAATGTGATTGACTGCCAGGTGTAGAAGTGATAGAACTAATTTCTCAATGGCCGTTACTATGGCCGACAGTGATTGCTATTAGATATCGACTTCTTTTCTTGTGACCATTGTTTCAGACCTCTCCTTTGACAGCTCTGACTTCAGGGGCAGATACACTGTGTGTGCAGTCAGGGTAGCTGAATGATGTTTCACATTCATCTCAAGGGGAGAGTCTGTCTATTGTCTATGTCCATGAGTCTTGCTGTAAAGCATGTCACTTAATGCTGTTAAAAAACAGCCCAGGCAATATGGCCGCCCCCATAACAATGTACAAATAATGAAAATTAAAGTCAAAATAGAAACAGATTAGAATAAAAAGATCAAGTTTTAGTATGTGATTCTAATCAGTAAAAGAAGATTTAGGAGACACATTCTCTTTAAATGTATTTTGCTAGGTCTCCCTCCTACATAATGACTGGTAATTGTTAATCTGTCTCTGCTGATTCATGGTCGCTCATGTTTCTAACCGTCCCTGTGATTCAGTTTATAATTTGCTTAAATGATGAGTTTCATGCTGACGGCTTTATGTTTATTTTAGGGATACGGTTATGTACAAGCTAACCAACTGCTGCCGGAGAAGCTCCAGCGTGTCTTACAAGTACACCAAGGTAGTCACCGCTTCCAATGATATCTGGGGATGCAAAAAGTAACATGTCCCATCTGTTTGCCAAATGTTAGCGGACACAGCAAGTCTTCAGCCAGATTTTCCATTTGTTTTTTCAAATTTTATTGAGACAAAAAGAAAAGGTCCCCGATCCTTCAGTACAAGTAATCCAGGACAATATCCAGTATATAAGGAGACAGATTACAAAACTAGTATACTAGAACATAAGCAACCTACCCCAAGTAAGTAGGTGGGGAGGGTAAAAAAAAAAAAAGGTTTAACACAATAGTGAACATCAGAGCAGGAGCAGAGGGGACTATAACAGACTATCCCAACTCACCACTCCATGTGCCTCTTCAGCCCTTAATCGCCGCTCCAGGATCTCCTGCAAAGCCAACGTCACAACCTTGTCAATGGACTGCCCGCTCAGCCAGTCAGTGACTGGGGTGGGACACTGCTGTAACTGATTGGTTGAGCACGCAATCCATCAGCCAGGACGGGCAGTTTCCCCCGAGACACGCAAATGCCTTCTGGCAGGGGTCCCGTGCATCCCGGGCACAGGGAGAGGTAAGTAATGATTGGGTGTTATGTTCTCCCCTGCCTGCAGGACTTCCTTTTTTTTTTCTTAAAGGAGAAGTTATACAAATCACCAATATACACTTATTACATGAAATTCTTATAAAGTGCTTTTTTTCCCTGCACTTACTTCTGCATCAAGGCTTTACTTCCTGGATAACATGGTGATGTCTCTTCCTGGATAACATGGTGATGTCACTTCCTGGATAACATGGTGATGTCACTTCCTGGATAACATGGTGATGTCACTTCCTGGATAACATGGTGATGTCACTTCCTGGATAACATGGTGATGTCTCTTCCTGGATAACATGGTGGTGTCACTTCCTGGATAACATGGTGGTGTCACTTCCTGGATAACATGGTGATGTCACTTCCTGGATAACATGGTGATGTCACTTCCGGGATAACACGGTGATGTCACTTCCGGGATAACACGGTGATGTCACTTCCGGGATAACACGGTGATGTCACTTCCGGGATAACATGGTGATGTCACTTCCGGGATAACATGGCGATGTCACTTCCTGGATAACATGGCGATGTCACTTCCTGGATAACATGGCGATGTCACTTCCTGGATAACATGGTGATGTCACTTCCTGGATAACATGGTGATGTCACTTCCGACTCCCAGAGCTGTGCGGGCTGTGGCTGCTGAAGAGGATGATGGCAGGGGGATGCTCAGTGTCCCTCCAGTGCCCTGTGTTCCTCAGTGTCCCCCTGCCATCATCCTCTCCAGCAGCCACAGCCTGCACAGCTCTGGGAGTCGGAAGTGACATCACCATGTTATCCAGGAAGTGACATCACCATGTTATCCGGGAAGTGACATCACCATGTTATCCAGAAGTGACATCACCATGTTATCCAGGAAGTGACATCACCATGTTATCCAGGAAGTGACATCACCATGTTATCCAGAAGTGACATCACCATGTTATCCAGAAGTGACATCACCATGTTATCCAGAAGTGACATCACCATGTTATCCAGAAGTGACATCACCATGTTATCCAGAAGTGACATCACCATGTTATCCAGGAAGTGACATCACCATGTTATCCAGGAAGTGACATCACCATGTTATCCAGGAAGTGACATCACCAATATTTTAATAAAAATTTTCGCCAGACTTTTCCTTTAAATATAAAGGAATCTTTATTAGACTCACAAAATGTTAAAAACAGCTGTGTACCAATGTGTTGAAAAGAGAAGCACCATGATACATTGTCTCCCTAGCGCCTAGTAAAGACCAAAAAGTATGGCTACCCCTCACATAGATACCCCGTCACATAGACGGTAAATAGCAGTAACATGTGAAATATGTGCCAAAAGCCAAAGCTTAAAGGGGTGTTCTGGCAAAAATCCCCCTCCTCCAAATAAACTGGTCTCCGAAAGCTACACAGTTTCCTTTTAGAGGCCATTCCTGTTCCAGTTTTATTTAGCTTTTATTCCCATTTATTTAGGCGTCTCCATACTTTCTAACCCCGCTGTATCACTACAACCACACAGCCTATGTATTAACCTTTTTCATAGATTTTTAATTTGCCTCTTTACATTGTCCAGATCAATACAGAAGAAGAATTGGACAATGAAACAGAGTGGCTGATGGAAGAAGTGTCTGCAAACCACGGAAAACCACATCACGAAAACGGTCACGTTCGGAGCGTCAAAGCCGGAGCCTTCACGTCGCTGCACGTCGATGATCTGGACAGTGAAGACGAGGTCTTGACTGTCCCCGAAGTCCGAATACACTCTGCAAGAAACAAACAGAGGAATACAAACCGGTCTTTAGGCCACTATGCTACCGGCAGTGACGAGAACTTGATAGGTGTAGCTAACGGAGGACAAGAGCACGCCGGAAAATCCAGATCCGGTCAGCGTAAAAAAGAGGCCGAGTCTACAATAGCGTCTTTTCACGATGACAGCGATGAGGACTTGCTTAACGTCTAGTGCACCTCCGCGCTCTTCATCCCTCCTCCTAATTGTGCCTAAAATGAAATCTTTGAATGGACAACGCTACCGCAACCAAATATGCGTATACTTTTCTCTTTTTTTTTAACCTTTTTATAGGTTGAATTAAAATCAATACATGGGAAGACAGGGAATTTTTGTTTCTTTACCATTTGGTTTACAGAAATGATGGTGGAATGACGTGGAATTTCTGCACTGAAAACTTTGGGGAAGATTTACGTGCAGTATTTTGTTTTAGGAATCCCTGCACTAAATGGTAAATGGAATCGTCGGAACTTCCTTTCTTACTACTACTACGGGAGCTGGCATCTTCTTAGGTAAATTGCTCTTTGCCATCGATAAAAGTCAGAAGATACAAGCGATTTCTGTTCTGTCGGATCCTCTGTCTCTGGCAACACAATCCAAGTTTGATCTCTTATTTATTCACTTGAACTACAACTCAGGTTGACTGAATAAAGCATTAATACTATTCCTGCCGGCAGGGTCTCTCATCGATGAAGGGACAGATCAAGAAAATGCACTCCTCGTCGGTACGATTTGCAGGTACCATGGTGTTGAAGCCAGACTATGATTTCTCGTGTTAATAATCTTTTAGGTTTAAGTGGTAAATTTTGAAGGAGTATTTCTTCTATAAATATATGTACATATTTGCTGCTGTCCTGTGCATGGTGTCCAATGGAAATAATAAAGTATTACAGAGTGTCGAGAGAAAACAATCGTTAAACTTGAAGCAGAAATAGGAGAGCCGGATGCGGCGTGCGATAAGTTGTATTGAGGTAATCTGCTTAGGATTTGTTTTTCATGCCAGTTACTCAATCCCATCATATTTCTAAGCGGATACCCTACAGATGCCTTAGTCTGCATGGACGGACTTTAAAAGTGGTATCCAGTTTGGACATCTTTTTGTTGTGTTCCGTAGTGATCAGAGAATGTTCTGCGGCTGTGTTCCGTAGTGATCAGAGAATGTTCTGCGGCTGTGATCCCCGGTGATCAGAGAATGTTCTGCGGCTGTGATCCCCGGTGATCAGAGAATGTTCTGCGGCTGTGATCCCCGGTGATCAGAGAATGTTCTGCGGCTGTGATCCCCGGTGATCAGAGAATGTTCTGCGGCTGTGATCCCCGGTGATCAGAGAATGTTCTGCGGCTGTGATCCCCGGTGATCAGAGAAATGTTCTGCGGCTGTGATCCCCGGTGATCAGAGAATGTTCTGCGGCTGTGATCCCCGGTGATCAGAGAATGTTCTGCGGCTGTGATCCCCGGTGATCAGAGAATGTTCTGCGGCTGTGATCCCCGGTGATCAGAGAATGTTCTGCGGCTGTGATCCCCGGTGATCAGAGAATGTTCTGCGGCTGTGATCCCCGGTGATCAGAGAATGTTCTGCGGCTGTGATCCCCGGTTATCAGAGAATGTTCTGCGGCTGTGATCCCCGGTGATCAGCTGTATAGGCAATGTTCAGTATCTCTGTAGTGCCAACACAGAGGCAATAAGACATACACAGCGTGCAATGGAATCAATGCAGTTCATCCAGAAAGATGTCTTAAAAAAAAAAAAATTCTCCTTATGGATCAGGGTCCTGACCAGGGAACCAACCCCTCTCCCTAGCAATTCAATTCTCCCTAGGGTATCGGGAATTGGTTTTCTGAACTAAACCACTCCTATTCAGCAAATTGCAAAATGCCAAACCTCTAGATCAGGGATAGGGAACCTTGGCTCTCCAGCTATTGCAAAACTACAGCTCCCATCATGCCTGGACAGCCAAAGCTAAAGCTGGAGAGCCAAGGTTTCCTACCCCTGCTCTAGCTGCCCTTATATAAGTAACAACTGTAAATCCATAATGTTAACAACATCCAGTGTCCTTTTCAAAGACATTTTTCAACATATTGTGTTTTGTTTTTAACCTTTTGCAATTTTTTTTTTTTTTTTTTGCTTCTAGATTTGTGTAGCTTTTGCTCTGTTCAAATCTAAAAAGTAGCGTTCAGGGTATATATCATCATACTGGTACTCATTGGCATACTATGTCTCTGTTCAATCTATTTCCAAGCATATACTGTTGTTTTATAGAACTGCTCTTTGCAAAATAAAAAAATAAATAAAAGATAAAGCTATATGCTCGGTAATGGACCAAATGTAGTCACTATGTTCAGTACATTTACCTGAATAGACCTGGCACACTGCAGTATACGCCAGCCTTTCTCCACTGTTATGCTAATGTATACCTTAAAGAGGCACTGTCATTTATATATATATATATATATATATATATATATATATATATATATATATATATATATATATATTTTAAAAGAAAACAACAGGGGATGTGAATTGAAAGCAGTTTTGCAATATATTCTCGTATATACATATGACCACTAGGTGTCTCCCTTCACTGTGCATGTGTACAGCTGCTGCACTTACACAGTCAGTGGCAGAGAATCCTGGGGGTGCTTGCATTGTATGGTCAGCTCTCCTTTCAAACAGCACCAAAACCTCTGTAACCACACAGTGACATCATACATAACACAGAGCATTGTCTCCTGGTAAGCTGAAAAGCTGATAATAGAATTAGCAAAAGTTAATATTATAATTAACCTAAGGTAATTATTCTCAGCTGATATACAACCTGCATAATGGACGGGTGTCTCTCCTTGTGTGAGCGCACAAAGGACGGAAGCTTCCTGTGTTCGGTCTCTTTTTTGACCAGAGAAAAAACAAGATATCAGCACAAAGGGAGCATGGAGCCAAGTTTGGCCGTATATATAACATTGATTTAAACATAGAAAAAAATACAGTATATTACAAATCTTCTTGCGATCACAACCCCTGTTGTTGTCTTAAAAAAATAAAAAAGTTGCCACAGGTACGCTTTAAATGTACACTACTTTTTACATGTATGCGGATCCAAAGCCATGGAAGTTCATGGAAAATAATAATAATCTGCTGATCTGGCAATACATCTCTTCTTTTCCCCAGCCTTGAGTCATTTCTAATATGTAAAAGACACTGGTTGTATCGATATACATGTATACAAGCTCACCCTTCTGTACTATAAGCCTCAGTTATTTCTACCACCTGTATGATGAAAAGTAATCTTTAATTTAATTTACTATATATTTAATTACTAAAAGGGGTTTTCAGGCCAAAATAGTAAGATGAGCTATCCGCAGCTTTTCTCATCAGTCACTGATCGGAACAGGAGTTGTCTGTCAGCCGTTTGGCGCCCGCACTACACGGTGAACCCGGCCGGATGCAGTGTGTCTTTGTTCACCGAAATAATCACAAATTAGAGGGGGGGTGGGGCACTACAGGTGTATATAAGTGATATGCATAGAGTACAAAAAAGACGCACAGTCTGCTATGAATATGGCAAAAGGTGGTGACAGACTGTTTCACGCGTAACCGCGCTTCTACGGAGGTCTGTAGAATCGCGGTTATGCGCGAAACAGTCTGTCACCGCCTTGTTTGTTTCCTAGCACCTGCCTTGTCCGTGTCTACACTATGTTCAATCTTTTGATATGAAGAAATAAAGTTTATGAAGACTACTTCGGTGAGTGCACTCCATTCTTCTCTTGTTGGAACCGTGTCTTTGTTCACTGTGTAGTAGTGCGGTTGGCATATGGCTGATCGACGTGGATGCTGACACCCTGCCATTCAGTCTATATTGGCCAGAGAACACCTTTAAGTTATAACCATCTCTTCTTACTTCCATTCTCACTGAATGTAATCATTCCTGCTTATATATAGAAGAGGAAGCTCCAGTGCACATTATCCGCAGAAGTTTAAAGGCTCCTATTATACAGAGTGATTATGTGCCGAATCGGACAGATCTCTCCCCGTGTAATAGAGACAGTGATCAGCCAACATGCCAAAAAACATTGTCTGACAGCGACAAATCTCTAAGCAATAGAAGATGCGCAGTCGACTGATTAAAGCAAGGGCTGCATGAACATCACTAATGATGTCTGTGCAGTCCTGCACACATGCTTGTCAAGTCGTGTAATAGGCTCCATAAGTGAGCGCTGGGCTGTCTAATACGGCCTTTACTGTCAACAAGAGCTTCACTATTCACTGACACCAATCGGGTCTTGGAAACTAGGTTTGAAACACAAAGTATATTAGAATATATTGAATGACTTTGCATTGCACACAGTATGGTCTTTATATAAGTGTGACGTGGGCTAAAGAATTATTTATTACTAAGTTTGATCAGGAAAGGTACTGTGCGTAATAACACTGTAAAATGGGGGCAGATGCTGCTTGGAAGTCTAATTATATTCGGCAAAGGGTCAATGAGATAGAGAAAAGCAGCCGTCACCTAATAAGTAACCTGGACGTTACATTGCTGCCATAAGAGCCAACACTCCTTGTCTAACCCCGATTACAGGTACGTCATGTCTGTCTAATCTGCTGCCCACTTTTGTATCTTCTGATTTCTTTGGGTTGATTGGTACAATGGACTTTTTTCCATTTTTGATCCACTTGTAATATAAAAGTATTGAGCAAATGAAATAAACTTAATTTAAAGCAAAAATAATTGTTTTGTCATTTCTTCTGCATGATTCCATATTATATAGTTGTCTACCTGTCAGCTCATCGAAGCGCAGATATACTCTCTTCTAAAGCTATGTACGCACACAGTACTTCTGTCAGTCTTTTTTCAACCAAAACCAGGAGTGGGTTAAAAACAAAGAAACTGCGCAAATCTTTCCATTATAATTTTGCCCTGTCAGTCTTATTCCTGGTTTTGGTTGAAAAAAGACTGACGGAAATACTGTGTGTGAACATAGCCTGAAAGCAAATCTCTGTATCCACAATCTGCAGGTGATGCAGTTATTGTTCTAAAAAAAAAATAACTTTTATACTAGCAGTACCGTGTCAAAGTGGCGTGGCCTAGAGTGTCTGTGCCCAAGGCCTTCATCGGCTCTCTGTTCCTCCTCCCTGTCTTCCTTGTGATGAGGAACGCCTCCCGGCAGGATTCCTCCACCTTTTCCTGTCATTTCTGCGGCTCGATACAGCGCATGTGCGGGAATTAAAAATTTCAAAAGAGGGCGAATACCGCCTGGGGGCGTTCATAATGATAAGGGGCACGGAGGCTGCTAGTTTAAAAGTTGTTTTTTAGGCCAATAACTCCATCACCTGCCTAATGGACCCCAGGACAGATCTTGGATCTTGCAGCTATATGACAAAAGAAAGTCCTGCCTAAACGATATACAGTGCAACAAAACCATGTAGAAAACCGAAAATAATTGCACAATTATTTAGAAGTATAACAAAGTCCTTTATTTACATATACATAATTTACAAAAATTGATAACATTTCATGGGAAAAGACACAGATAACACAAGGCCAGAGGGGGAGAAAGATCTCAGTGTGGTAAATCAATATAAAATTAGAAATTATAAGTGCTGCAATATTATGTGTACCAATTGCAACACTACCATCTGGTGGTCACTGAAATTATAGCAGATGACAAGTATTTAACCTGCAATGCAGTTACAGCATAGATGTAGTATAATATGATATAGTATAATGGAGGAGAGACTGTTTGTAACCCCTCAGCGGCCAGCCAGGTAATGAATAGAGCACCACAAGTAAGGCCCTACAGATTTCAATTCCTATGCGACCACACAAAAGTGAAAAACAAACCAACACTGAGATCTTACCCTTGTCTGGCCCACCAGCCCGACGCATGTTTCGCTCACTTCATCAGGAGCTAATGAGGCTTAAATACTTGTCATCTGCTATAATTTCAGTGACCACCAGATGGTAGTGTTGCAATTGGTACACATAATATTGCAGCACTTATAATTTCTAATTTTATATTGATTTACCACACAGATCTTTCTCCCCCTCTGGCCTTGTGTTATTTGTGTCTTTTCCCATGAAATTCCCTAGTTTTTATCAATTTTTGTAAATTATGTATATGTAAATAAAGGACTTTGTTAAACTTCTAAATAATTGTGCAATTTTTTTCGGTTTTCTTAACGGTTTATAGTCTGTTTCTGGCTTTGGCTTTTAAATCTTTGGCAGATAATCTGTCAGATAATCTTCCTGTGTAAATGGACCCTTACTTTCAGGCCGATAATTGTTTCTTGTAATAGGACCTGTTAAAAGGCCATGATCAGCCGACATGCACGATGGTCAACATGTTGCAAAAACACGATTTGTGCAGTAGCGGTCTGCTCCACTTCACGCTATGTAATATGAGCGGCAGCAGACCGCCACTGACTTCAGTGGGCAGCCTGAGCCATCTAAGGATCATTCAGACTGCCCCACTTGCTCTCCGATCGCGGTCTGTGTAGGGGGAACAAGGGGAAGCGAACACTGACCTCACAGGTCGGCGCTCGCTTTGCCCATAATATTCCGCTGTTTATTACAGCCTTAAGACTGTTATGCTTGTCTTAGGATATATTTTATATTTATTAAAGGGCTATTCTGTTATCAGTATATTGTATTGAAATAAAAAACCAACCACCCCAAGATAAACAACTTCTAATATAATATAATCTCATAGTTTGTACTGGCTTCTGCATGTTTTTCCAGGAAGTTTCCTGCTGTCAGATTTATCAGGAGGTTTACACCTCTCGATAAATCCAGCATGGCGGAGGCTGCTGCACAGCTGGCAAAAAAAAATCGACCCTGGCTCAGAGCTCAGGCAGTTTTTGCGCAAAAAATTTGCACTGATTTCAAGAGTGCACTAGGTGCAAACTGATAAATGTGCCTCTAAGTGTTCTCCAATAGGAAATAACTGCATCTAGCGGGATAGTCTAACAACATCTGATTAATGTGTCCACTGTACAGTGAAGGCTTTACACGCCTGTTACTTCTGTTCCGGTTGGCACATGGGATATATGACGTCTAACATGCAGAAACATTAACTTAGTGAATAAAAGTTGAATGCAAGGATTATTTGCTCGGTTAGTTCTTGCATAATCACATATTTTGTCAGCTCTTTCTAGTTCAGGGAAAGTTGATATTAACTCTTAAATAGACCTGTGTGATACTGTCCTTAGATCGTTCCTCTAATGGTAATATTTAGGATAAGGGGGATACCAACTATATCCTGGAATAGGAGAAAGATTGATAGTCAGCTCATCTGTGGAAGAAGGTGCACAGGAGAATACCCAGATACGTACAATAGACACCGGCACTCACGTCTTGAGCCTGTGTGGCATAATGGCTTATATCACTAAGGGCATCACAGTCTCAGAACATGATGATTTATCATTTTCCATGCCCTAGTTGCATATATACTGTGGCTATATTATTCCTAAAATAAATTATATATATTCCTAGAATAAATCTTTGATTTTATTACAGGATAAATACATACTTTAGCAGAAACAGATTTCTTTATCAGCACATAGCAGCAGGATCAGAACTGGGGTAAGGAGACTGAATAGATAATAATAAGTATGGAATGAATAGTCAAAGAGGTTGTCCAGGGAAAATTAACTTGTCCCCTATCCACCGCATAAGAGAATGCGGGGGTCCGACCTCCGTAACCCCCTGTTGATCTCTGTATCAGGCCCCAACTTCTTTGTTATGACTAGCGACAAGTATGGCATGTCACCCATGGCTCTATTCATTCCTGTGGGGCTGCTGGAGAGAACTGAGTAAGCTCCTTTTCCGGCTTACTCATCTCTCTCCAGCTGCTCCATAGGAATGATAAGAGCCGTCGGTCATATCAAAGAAGCTGGGGACCCAATATGGTAATCGGTGGGGGACAAGTTAATTTTCCCTAGTGAAACCTCTTTATATTTCACTATGGGCAGCAGCATATGGAAAGTTATGTATGAGCAGAATATGCCTTTAAGGGGGACATTTGTATCCAATGTTCCCTCTAAGCTTCAGCCACAGCTGAGCGGAATGGCAAGAGAGCTGAGCAATGGTCAGGCAAGGTTGGGCAAATCAAAAACTTGACACAGGAACATCAGTACTATAGGCTCTCTACACCATATACATTACAGTGCAGTTATATCAAATGACTCACAGGGGGGCGTCTTCTCTGATCGGAGTTCTTCCCTTTTCATCTTCTCCATCTGTCCTGGGCCATTATGAGAACTTCTCCAAGCCACGAATCCACAGAATCTGCCAGAGAAACATATTAGTCGCCTCACTCTGGCACCATCCTCATCTCAAACTGCACATCTGTATTGGCCCCTTTGTGCACTCATTTAGTGGGTAGGCTGACTCTATGTGCCCCCCTTATAGTATATGGCCCCTCTGCCTCCTTATAGGTGGTCCCTCTGTGTGTTCCCTCTTATAGATGCCCCCTCTGTATTCCCTCTTATAGATGTCCCCTTGTATTGTCCCCCTTATAGATGGCCCCCTGTGTATTCTCCCTTATGTTGTCCCTCTTATGTTGTTCCCCTTATAGATGCCCCCCTTGTTTTCCCCCTTATAGATTGCAACCGTTATCCCCCTTATAGTTGCCCCCACCCGTGTTGTCCCTCTTATAAATGCCCCGTTATGTTGTCCCATGTATAGATGCCCCCCTCCCTGTGTTGTCCCCCTTATAGATGCCCCTTGTGTTCCCCCCCCCCCCCCCCCCCCCCGCCTATAGATGGCTGGGGCTGGTACTTCTGCCGGAAGTCCTGGCCGACGCATACTGAGCTTCCTATCTGTATCTGTGTCCAGAAGAGGACATAGATACAGTGTTCTTTGTGAGCCGCTGCCCAGAGACCTCGGGCTGATCGGGCGGCTGGGGGACAGTGAGCGGGCCTCCCTGTCAGCTGAACGGCCGCGTGCCACGCAGCTAAAAGGGAACGTTGTTTGTATCCAGTCCTTTGGCAAAATTCCTGAACTTAGTGACCCATAAATGCTAAAATAGTTTAACTTTGCAAAGTACCTCCTTGCTGGTTTAGCATGTAGTATAAAAAAAAAAAAAAGTGTGTGAAAGGCAAAGCAATAGATATAATAACACGTGTTAATGACAGATTTGCAGATACCAGACATTTTTTTAGAAACTTTTCCTTTAGTTCGCAGCTGGGAAGAGCGAGCTCCTGATCACTTCCAGTCCTCCTGCCATACACTCAAGCATGACGTCCTTCGATGATATTTTAGTGGACATAGGGCAGTTTGGTTTGTTCCAAAAGCAGCTGTTCTTCATCATGTGCTTAATTTCTGTGGTGTTTACCCCGATATATGTAGGAATTGTGTTCCTAGGCTTTGTACCTGATTTTAGGTGTAGTAATCCTGTGGTCGAAGAGCTGAGTGACAAATGTGGTTGGAGCCTTGAGGAGCAGATAAACTATACTGTTCCGTTGCTGGACGACTCCGCTCTGACCAGTCAGTGTATTCAATATGATGTTGACTGGAACAGGACATCTCTGAGCTGCATCGATCCATTAAGGAATCTTACAGAATCTCATTACAGCAACATCACCCTTACCAAATGCACAGATGGTTGGGTTTATGACACCGCTGGGTCATCCATAGTGACAGAGGTAAGTTACTTCTGTATTCTATTGTATCCTTTTAGTCTCAGGCTATGTTCACACAGTGTATTTTTTTAAAACCTGACCGGCAATATTCTAAACAATCCCCCTTCCCGTTTTTTTTTTCTCATTCTTATCCGCTCTGGATGTCTAAAATCCTCTACTCTGGGTTCACTCTGACCATGCTCAGCTCCCTCTTTCCCCCTCCCTTTGTAGTCACAGGACATGTGATGATTAAAGATGAGCGAACCGGGTTTGGGTTCGAGTCGATCCGAACCCGAACGTTCGGCATTTGATTAGCGGGGGCTGCTGAACTTGGATAAAGCTCTAAGGTTGTCTGGAAAACGTGGATGCAGCCGATGACTATATCCATGATTTCCAAAGCCTTAGGGCTTTATCCAACTTCAGCAGCCACCGCTAATCAAATGCCGAAAGTTCGGGTTCGGATCAACTCGAGCATGCTCCAGGTTTGCTCATCTCTAGTGATGATCTCTCTGGGGGCGGGGTTAGCTGTCAATTGACTTGGTAACCCGACCCCCATCATCTCCATGCACCTGTGCTGCTTCCATAGACTTACATGTGTCCCTGAGCCTAGGTTTCTGTAATATGAAAAATTATAGTTCTATCTCTGCTTGCTGTGAGTGAATGCAGGCATATGTACCTGTCTTTGTGTTACAGCTCTGTATAGTGTAGGTGTTATGTATGTTCTCAGAATCTGGATGGAACTAAAATGTTTTTATTCACAGTCAGCACACAGAGATCTAAACCTACAATACACCGGATGCCATTATGCAGCACATAGCTACACCATGCGCGCGTCAGCTCTGCTATAGCATCAGTTAGTATGGAATACATATTGGGGTGATGGGATGCTAAATCTGTGAAAAAACAGTCCTGTGTCTACTGTGCAGTAATAATGACAGCGGTGGGCAGGAAAGAAAGCTAAGGGGGCAAGTACACTAATGGACCAATCAGGGAGATGCATGATGGGGAATGTAGTTTCCTATCGTGCATATAGATTGACTTTTAGAAAAACTTGTAATTCAGGAATGGCAGCAACTAGAAAGACAGGAGACGTCTCAAAATACTCAAATTAAAATGGAGCCCTATGAAACTTCCGGAAGAGCAATTACCGGAAATTCAATAGGGCTCCATTATAATTCCATCGACTGCAACTTAAGCAGTGAGACAAAGATGAAGGGGCAGAGCACCTATGACATGTCAAGTTTGTTTAAATGATAGATCCCCTTTAAGGGAAATAAACTGTCCTTATTAATGACCTCATCATCATGCAATGTATCCATCTGCATAATATTTTCAGCTTCATTAACTTGCACAATCTCTATGAAATCGGAGCTTTGCGCAGCCTCTGATTTATCAGAAACCACCAATAGAAATTTCTATTAAAAAGGAAGATTTCCTAGATAGTTCCTGACTATTGTGGTGTTTGCACCTAGAATAAGAAACTTTTTGGAAGACTTCATTTCCTCAATTGCTGCTATGAATTATAATGGAGCCCTATGGAATTTTTTCGGTAATTGCTGTACCGGAAGTTCCATAGGGCTCCAATATAATTCTATCGGCGGGAGGTCCAATTACCCGGACTCTGACCGATACAAACCTCTGACATGTCACTATGACGTGTCAGAAATTTGTTTAAATGACAGGTACCCTTTAAACGGAACCTTTCATCACTATTTTGCTGCCTGAACCATGAGTCATTCATCAAAGAGATCCTAGGAAACTTTTACCGCCCCACCAGCCTGGATTGATATATCTCGCTTGTTTGGGTATAGGGAGAAATCTGTCAATCAAAGCCAGTGGGGCAGGGAGAAGCCACCAGGGATCCCCAACGATGGCTTGTGATTCGGGCAGTATGGAAGTAATGACAAAAAAAAATATTGAAAAAAAAATATTAGCTTATACCTTTTGCATGTAATTTCATATGATTTATAAAAATCTGCCAGTTCTAACAGCACTAACAGTTCAGAGCTGTGACTTTAGGGCTCTTACTGCTGTTGCTGAACTCCTGAGAGTTCCCTCCATGGTTCACAGCTATTTCTCATTTTCTCCATTCAGATGGCAGCAGGATTAGCACATACTCCTCTATGCTAGGATGTAGTGCTGGGAGAAAGTGCACTGATCAGGGTGACACTGCTGGGCTGATTTATACAGTACACTACTATAGATGGCATTTGGGGGGGGGGGGGTTAGCAGTCACTGATGCACCGGCTATGAAAGAAACAGCAGTAGCACAGCAAGAAAGGGGTTGCTGCTGATAAGTCTGCACACTAAATAAAAGGTGGGGGGGGGGGATTAGATACAGGAGGCAAGTCTGTGCACATACAGCAAAGGGGTTACATCTAGCACTGAAACTGCTGCTGATATGAGAGTGAAGCCTTGAATGGACACAATTGCAGGTACACAGTTTTTCTCTCTCACATACACTCTCCAGCACAAAGCACATGCTAAGCCCCGTCCTGCTTCATGTGCCTTGTCTTGCTTTGTTACAAGAAATAGAATTATTCAAACAGGCAGTGAACAGCAGATTGCAGAGAAGCGAGACACCTAGTAGCCAAGACTTTAGAGCTGTTTTTCTAGGAGTTACTGATGTACAACGTGTTTTGAGACATAAACATACCCCAAAAAATTATTTTTTGAGAGCTATAGTTTTATACAAATAAAAATATAAAAAAATAAACATAACGTAGTGTGCGGAATTGGCCGATTTATATGTCAGTCTGAATACAGCAATATGCAAGTGTACATAGCTTTTCTAATTATTTACTATTTTTTATAAGTAAAAACATTTTTTGCAAATAATTATGCTCTGTTGTGACTTATATTTTTTTTCACCTACAGGACTGTTTGGGGTATCATTTTTTTGTGCTATGATGTAAAAAATTTTTTAATCATATTTTTGAAGATGGAACATTTTGATACATTTTTTTAAAATATATAATGAAACAAAAAAATCAGCAATCCTGTCTTTTTTCTTCCTCTTTTTTTTTGTTTACACTGCTTTGTGGGACCAATATTGTTATATTTAATAGATCAGACAATTGCACATGCTATGATATATATTATGTTTATTTAGTTATTCAATCAATCATTTTTACATGTTTTAGTCTTATAATGGGAAAGGTGGTGATTAGAGATGAGCGAACCTCGAGCATCGAGTTCATCCGAACGTGAACTTTCGGCATTTGATTAGCAGTGGCTGCTGAAGTTGGATAAAGCCCTAAGGCTACTGTATGTAGAAAAAATGGATATAGTCATTGGCTGTATCCATGTTTTCCAGACAACCTTAGAGCTTTATCCAAGTTCAGCAGCCCCAGCTAATCAAATGCCGAACGTTCGGGTGGACTCGAGCATTCGAGACTCGAGGTTCGCTCATCTCTAGTGGTGATGTAAACTTTTATTTGGGGAGTGGCTTTGGCATATTTTTAAAAACATTTCAATTATTTCTTCTTTTTACACATTTTAAGTAATCCCAGGGGACTATTAACAGCAATCATTAGATTGCATATACTGTTCAATGCTATACCATTGCACAGTGGTATTACTCGTCCGGCAGTCAGACAAACCGATTGGGAACCTCGCAGTGTCCCAATCAGTAAGTGACAGGAGCAGCTCCTCTTACACATAAACACAGATATCGCAGTGTTTAGGGGTTAATGACTGCAGCAAGATGACTGCTGCCATAATTGATGGTGAGGTGGTCAGCAGCCGGTCCTCACCTGCTATGAAGCGAGCTCCGCTTCATAGCTCTGTAGCTTTAAATGGCGCACAGGTACGGCATAGGTCATTCAGGCACATGCGTCCATGGTGTACCGGTATGGCATAGGTAGTCTAGGGGTTAAACGGGTACTCTGTTATTATATAGAAAATAATAAAGAAGCTATACTTACTTCTCCATGCTTCCCCCGTGTCCTCCAGCACTCCTAAAGGGAACCTGTCATCCGAAACAGAACCCCCCCCCCGACTCTATCCCAATAGAACCCCAAAACTTTACCCCCTCCCACCGGTTCTGCAGGAGAAATCACCACCAGCTCAATATGCAGATAAAAAGAGAGAAGTCTGATGTCCGTAGGAAATCATTGGAGCAGTGATTTCATATGAACATGGGACTCACCTCTTCTCATTTGCATATTGAGTGGCCAGCGATTTCTCAGTGGCTGGACTGGCGGGGGGTGGGGGTGGGGGATCAGGTGGGTTCTGCCCCGGGTGCCAGGTTCCCTTTAAAGGATTTTTCCAGGATTAGAAAAAAACTGCAGCTTTTTGAGGCCACATTCACACGGAACACGGATGTGAAATGCCTGTAATGGAGTGCCCCCCGCACGGCAGCATCTCTGATGTGAGGCTAGGAGCGGGGGAACTGTATGAACCAGGTCAGCAACAGATGGGTATGTCAGGGACAGAATCTAGGTCCAATATTCAAATGTCAGAGCCGAGGTCTAAAGCCAGGAGGTAGCATCAGATGCCAGCGGAAAATCAGAAGTCAAGAAATGTTGAAATATCTCTTAGGGGCATTTCTTTTCTTCCAGTTCAACCTCGTATGTGAGGATGCCTGGAAGCTTGATCTGTTCCAGTCATTTGTGAACCTTGGATTCTTCCTCGGCTCTGTATTTATCGGATATATGTCTGACAGGTAATGTACTGGTTATTATATGTTCAACTGTGTAACCTCATTTCATTTTGTATTCTTAAGGGTAAATTCACACGGGCGGATCTGCAGCGGATTTAACACTGCAAATTCGCAGCTAAATCCGCAGCGGATCGATCCCCTGTGAATTCCAATGCAATTACATACTCGCAGCAGGATTGTCATCCCGCTGCCAGTATGTAAGTGCCTGCCGCATTAACCCCCGCCCCCCGGGATGATACATTACTGGCACCACAATCCGGCCGCGTCTGAGACTCCCGGCTCCTGGAGGTCCAACGTAGCCAGTCAGTGACTGTGGCGGGAGCCTCAGATGCCGCCAGATCGCGCTGCCGCTAATGTATCATCCCGGGCGGCGGGGGTTAATGCAGCCGGCACTTACATACTGGCAGCGGGATGACAATCCTGCTGCCAGTATGTAATTGCAATAAATAGAAAAGACCAGCAGATGGCAGTATACAAGCACACAGATAAATACGTAGATTTTTAAATTTTTATAATATCTAGGTTAGTGCAAAATATGTTTCAAGGCTCCCTATATATAGGCTAGTATAAATACTCTCACCGTCGTCCACACTGGGACAAATAGTACCGGCTAACTAACCTCACAGTACATTACATTCATGTGATCCTGAGCACTCACCCATTACTGCTGCTGTGTATCTGCCACCATATACCCCTCAACGACGTTTCGCGTTGGTTTGCTTCCTCAGGAGGCACCCTCCTGAGGAAGCAAACCAACGCGAAACGTCGTTGAGGGGTATATGGTGGCAGATACACAGCAGCAGTAATGGGTGAGTGCTCAGGATCACATGAATGTAATGTACTGTGAGGTTAGTTAGCCGGTACTATTTGTCCCAGTGTGGACGACGGTGAGAGTATTTATACTAGCCTATATATAGGGAGCCTTGAAACATATTTTGCACTAACCTAGATATTATAAAAATGTAAAAATCTACGTATTTATCTGTGTGCTTGTATACTGCCATCTGCTGGTCTTTTCTATTTATTGCAAATAGTTTTTTTGTATGTTATATTTTTATAATAAAGTATGTGGTTTTAAACTGTTAAACTAGCCTCAATATGGTTCTTGTTGTATAAAATAAATTATAGAGGTGTAGATGTTATAAGGTAAACTGGATATAACCTGTGTTGAGACAGGAATATTGTGATCATTTCTTTATCATCCAGGTGGAATTAGTGGTATAATTTCAGTATGTAATTGCATTGGAATTTACAGGGGATCGATCCGCTGCAAATTCGAAGCGTAAAATCCGCTGCGGATCCGCCCATGTGAATTTACCCTAAGAGAAAAGTGTACGCATTAATAAAAGGTGACATTGGTTACATTGTTTACTATACAAATATATATATTTTTTGTAGATTTGGTCGCAAACCGTGTCTTTTACTATCACTCTTCATCTCTGCTGTGTTTGGGGTCCTTGTGGCGTTTGCTCCATCATATCCCTGGCTTGTTACCTTTCGCTTCGTTCAGGGGTTAGTTAGCAAAGGTACATGGTTGTCAGCCTATGTTCTAGGTAAGCTGAAGAATTAAAGTCAGCATTAAAGTGTAATGAAAGTCACTGATTTACACACCCTTTGTCTTGTTCCTGTCAACCCCAGCAAAAAAATTAAAATAAATATAGCCACCAAAAAGCTATTTAGCCTAAAGCAACTCTGTACCCAACACCCCCCAAGCCGCTAGTACCATCCATTTGATGAGAGTAAATCCTTAGCAAAAAATGATCTTTCAAATCTGTAGCAGCCAGTCAAACTGGTGTGGCTGTGCCCCAGGTCTACAACACCTCTCCTTTCTTTCTCTTTATCATTAGAAACGCCCCCAGGCAGGATTTCTCATATTCATTACGTCCACAAGTGCAGTGTTTAGACAAACGATGATTAAAAATCCTGCCTGTGGGCATTCCTAATTATAAGGATGGTGGGGAGTAGGAAAGGAGAGGTGTTGTAGACCTGGGGCACAGCCACACCAGTTTGACTTGATGGTAAAGTTTCTTCACTTTCTGTGGGCCCCAGTGTGGACCATGTGCGATCTTAGCAGAGCTCAGTTCTTCTGTCTTCAACTACTGTCCTGTAAAGAAACTAGCCCCTCACACACAGTTACATATGGTTCAATAGGATCTAATTTAGTCTGAATTTTCTTCTCCACAGTTCCCATCAATATATTCTTTTATTTGTACATCATATACTTATTTTAGGAAATGAAAACTAAGCTGTCATTGGCCACGACCACACAATGTCTTTTTTGGCCCTGTGACAGATTTTTTTTTTTATGGCCGTCATTTTGAGGCCAAATAATGGATGTTGATTGGCTGTGAAATGATGGCCGTCCCCAAAAAATGGCTGTCAAATGGCCAAAAAAAATATTGTGTGATCGTGACCACTGGGTGCCATCTGAGACAAAAATCAGACAAATTTGCGTCTACTGTAAGCCTTCAAACCTGTGCTACTAAGACATGTTCACACACACAATCTTTCTGCAATAAAACACCTGTGAAACCGTCATTTTACTGCTCAGATAATGGACTTAAAACTAACTGTTGTTTCTTTTTATTAAGTTTAGTAGAACGGAATAGTAGAACGGCCGCTTGTGCACAAATCTATTAAATGTAAAGCTGTATGGTTTGTATGGTTGTAATATTAGGTTGCCCATTTTTACCTTTAACTCTCTAGTGACTTAGAACGATGGTCACTAAACCACTGCTTTCTTACGGCATCAGTCTGGTGCAGATCTCTCAGATCGTGACCACAGCAGATAAGAGATCTATGAGATACTGACACTCCATCAGCAGGCCAGTGACAAAATCGCTTGGGTGCTGATGGGATTCTGAGGCAGTTGGGGGCCTGCCATGTATGTACTGGAGACATGGCTGTATACATTGCCTACCAGCATAACCACCACAGTAACAATACAGTATGTATTAGAGATCAGAGAATCACTGCCGAAACTTTAATAAATTTACAACCCTCCACCATAAAAATGCCTAAATTCCCTTTAAGTTTATATATAAAGTGGTGCCTTGGATTACGAGCAAAATTCGTTCCGGGACCGTGCTTGTAATCCAAAGCAAATTTTCCGTAGTGTGCACATACCCTAAGAGGGTAAAGCTGAAAGTGTTTGTGTTTTATGTACTGTAACAGTAATTGCCTGTGTTAGTCCAGGGATGCTATTTCACATAATGATTCTATAACTTTAATAATAAATATTTTGTATTTTGTTTTAGTTGCAGAATTTGTTGGTTTGGACCACAGAAGGACAGTAGGGATTGTATACCAAATGGCGTTCACTGTTGGACTTCTAGCACTAGCAGGAGTGGCTTATGGCATTACTAACTGGAGATGGCTGCAACTAGCTGTTACTTTGCCAAACTTTGTGTTTTTAACTTATTACTGGTGAGTTCCTGTACTGATATTCCAGCCCTTTATTATATTTATGCACATTTATTATTCTTTTAATTTATTTTAATTCATGAGCAGATCAGTCAGTTTTCTGATTTGAATATTTGATAGGCCATACAGACCTGTATAAGAATATTTTTGATGATTATTTTCTTCTTAAATCACCTACACAGTAAATTGCATTGCCAGTCATTACTACTCTTGAGGGGTATACAGTCTTTACAAATTGATGGCCTATGCCCAGGATGGACCAATAAAGTGAATGTACCATCAGGTACCATTTTTTAAGGGAGGCTTCACAAGTACCATATTGCAGCGGATTTGATGGTGCGGATCCGCAGCAGATTTGATCTAAATAACTGAACACCGTCAGATCTGCCACAGATCTGCTGCCAATCTTGTTTGTGTGCACCCTAATAAATACATTTCTCCTGTCGTAGGTGTGTTCCAGAATCACCTCGATGGCTTATTTCCCAAAAACGTACGGCTGAAGCTCATGTAATTATCAAGCAAATTGCCAAGAGGAATAAGAAAGCAGTTCCACATGCTCTACAAGTAATTGTCACTGTCTATTCTGCTTATGGGAAGAAGCACAATATTATTGGCTAGCTTCATGTGTTTTTTGTGTAGTGTAACATTTTTATTTTCTTATTGTTGTCACGGCTGTTATCCGTGAATGATACTTACCTGTATTTCTAGTTAGTGCCTGATGCAGTCTGCTTCCATTACAGTAGAGGCTCATATTGCTGATATATATACACACACACACTTTATGCTTAAGACTTTGTTCACACAATTTATCTTTTTGTAAAAGTACAGCTGTTGTTGCAATCTATGGGACCGCGGCCAGAGCGTATACACATAGTATACGCTCCAGCCGTGATCCTTTGGGGCGCCGCAAACAACTGACATGTCAGTTTTCTGCGGCCGCTATTCAGTGAATAGCGGCCGTAAAAAACCATGTCAGTACACACTATGAAGCGAGCGACTGTGGCCGCAAGCTTCATAGTGTGCTGTGGGGAGTTCTGATGCAGGCGCGCACTGATGCGCCCGCGTCAGAACTCTGTGACGTGAAAGATCATCCGGCCGGTACTGCAGTACCGGCCAGGATAATTTTTTCAGAGACCGTACGTTCCTTGACCCGGTCGGTCTCTTACGCCATGTGAACATGGCCTTACACTGCATGATGGCTTGTTCGTTAGGATCTGCTGGCAGCTTGTTAGGCTGCTGGCATTGGAGTCCGTGCCACTCCGCTCCAGGTGCCAGGAAAAGCTGGAACGAGTCCTGGGAAACTGGGAGAGGTTTCACAGGACTGAATCCAGCTTTTACCGGCACTCAGAGGGGCACTGACTACTAAGCCAGCAGTCTGCTGTCCGAGCCTAACAAAGCGTTTCACTTCATTCCTACTATAAATTCACTCATCCCTAAAATAGAATATTACTAGGTCACCGCCACATATATACTAAGGCAATTGAGTTAGTAAAAAGGTAAAATTAGCTTTAAAGTGTACCTGTCATTTCAGGTGATTTTTCAGGATCCACTGTCCTGTGTATGTATATGAGGAACGGGACTATATTTAACCATTCTGTTACTAGTATATAGCATATTTGCTCCTGGTTACTACCCTGCAAACTCCCTTTTGCCAAATAAAATCTATTATAGACTATCTTATATTTGGCCAAAGCCAAAGGTGGTTTCAAATAGGATGGAAAATAGAAAGGGAGGACTTATACTTCTCTTTCCTGTTTGATTCTCTACTGGTTCTTAAAGCGAATGTACCACTGGAACATTGCGTTTTTGTTTTTTACATGAATAGACCGGCGACGGCAACATACTTTTTTGTTTGGGCTGTCCGGTTCCCACGCACAACACCGGTCTGTTACCGGTACCCGGTGAGCCGTACCCACAAACTCCATCCTTGTGTTTTAGCGTCGCTGTAGATTGAGGATCTGCAATGGCCCCCGTCAAAATAGAGTGGGCAGTCATTAAGGGGTTAAAATTGTGATGTAAATAGCCCCCTAAACAAAATTGCTAGCAAAGTACTCGACATAAAAAGTGCCAGCAACCTTCCTCCAATAAACATTAGTGTCAGTGTTTCACATAGACAAAGCCAGGGTGCCCCCAATGAAGAATAACATCAGAAGAGTCCCCCCTTGAGGTGTAGGGCCCCAGAGCAAACGCTAATATACATGTATAATATTTACAGAAGACACATTTAGACAAAAGTAATACAGCCTGTATCAGCCGAGAGAAAAGAGTTATGGCCTGTGCCAGAAAAAACACATACCTTGCATCTTCCCGCTTACAGATACTTTATTTTTGTATAAATTTTATGATGTTCAGAGTCTAATGGAAAAAGAAGAAACAGGTGATAAGAAAGTGCCGTCTTTTGCCGACCTTTTCAGAACTCCTCAGATCAGAAAATACACACTTATTCTTATGTACATCTGGTAAGTCTCCTTGTATTTATATAGTTCATTCATTATATCAGATGCCTAATGTACAGATATAGCAGAGCTCAGTTTGCTGAGGCTTCCGGACGATTTTAGTATTGTACAGAATGCAAACGTAGAAATCCAACATAAATATAAGTACCGTATTTTCCGACTTTTTAACCTTGAAAAATCTTTTCAGAAGTGGGGGGGCTCATAAATGGGTGCATCCCCACCGTTTGGGGGCCACTGTAAAAAAAAAAACAATTAACTCACCTGGGGCCCGTTCCCGGCCTCCGCGCGTCTTCTGTCCCATTCCCGGCGCAAGCAGTGTGACGTACACTTAGCGCGGCGAGCTCTCCCGAGCAGCCGAGCATCTCATCAGAGAAGTATTATATGACGGACGTTGTCTGCACGGACATCAAAATAATGATCGTGTCAATTATTCACGGACGTCTTTTGCAAACACCGGACGTTACTTTTTTAGTTGTTCACACACAGTTCTTCTGTTTTTTTTTTATGTCCTTTCAATGTTTTTACTATTAAAGAGACTCTGTCAGTAGGTTTATGGTGTCCTATCTCAGGGTAGCATAAACTAGTGACTGAGAAGCTGAGCAGGATGATATATCACTTACATTGTTCTGTGCAGCTGATCCAGAGATATCCCCCTGAATAACATGGACAATAAGTAGTCCTCTCCATTATGTGCATGAGCTCAGTAGTCCTGGATATTCATGAGAAGCAAAAAACTCCACCCACCAGCTGCTGATTGGCAGTTATCTATCCAAGCTGTGTATAGGCAGTCACCTGTCAATCAGCAGCTGGAGGGCAGGGGGAGGGGTGTGACAAGAATCCTATTCTCCTGCATATTAGGAGAACGGCAGATCAGAATAATGTAAGTAATACACCGATCTGTTCATCATTTCTGCCACTAGTTTATGCTGCCCTCATTTAAGGTGGCATAAACCTAGTGACAGATTCCCTTTAAATTCAATGAACTTTTTCATTAAAGACACACCCAAAGGGCAATGCACTGACGGTGGCCAAACAGCAAAATGATGGATGTCATTTTTCTTTCTCAAAAACAGACAATAAAAAAAGCTTAGTGTCAATACTAACTAGACTACCGAATAGACACATGCAAAAAAATGGCTAAGCTAGGAAATGTAATCTCTGTTCTTTTCTGTCTTCAGGTTTTCCTGTGCAGTTATTTACCAGGGACTGATAATGCACATGGGAAGTACCAGCAGTAATATTTATTTCGACTTTTTCATCTCTGCTCTGGTTGAATTTCCTTCAGCCCTTATAATAATTTTTACAGTGGAACGTATCGGCCGCAGATACCCATGGGCAGTGGCATGTATGATAACAGGACTGGCGTGTCTAGTTTCTGCTTTTATTCCTAAGGGTAAATTGTTGTCTGTTTAAAGTACAATTCAACTTATTATTACAAGTTATACTAAATATACCCACATCCAGTACTACCATCCTATTTTACAGTCCCTGAAGGAAAGAAAGATGCCGAAAGAAAAGCTTGCTGATTAGTCTCTGTGCAGCAAATAGTGATTGCTCTGTATCGATAGCGATGTGCGGCAGTTCTTGATCATATCAGGGGTTCGAGCTTAGGCAGCCCTGCAGTTCCTGACACAAATGGTGGAGACAGCAAAGGGGCCTATGTAGTAGTTGATTAGAGATGAGCAAACCTTGAGCATGCTTGGGTTTGTTCAAACCTGAGCGTGCAGCATTTGATTACCAGTGGCTGAAGAAGTGGATGCAGCACTAGGGAGTCCTGGAAAACATGGATACAGCCTATGGTCTGTGGCTGTATCCATGTCTCCCAGGCAGCCGTAAAGCGGCATCCAACTTTTTCAGCCACCAGTAATCAAAGGCTGCGCGCTTGAATTTGCTTGTCTCTATAGTGTGCTCAAGGTTCACTCATTTCTGTAGTTAAAATACAAACAAGAAAGTATACATTTATTCTAATAAAGTTCTATTACAAAGGAATATAATAATCAGTAATAATCAAAAGTAAGGATGAGCAAACCTCCAGCTCAGGCCGGATGATCTTCACTGACGCTTAATTTGGAAGCGGCCGCATCCGTGCGCGCCCGCATCCGAATTCCCCACTGCACACAATGGAGCGTGCAGCCAGAGCCGTGTGCTCCATTGTGTGAACTGACAGGGTTTTCTGTGGCCGCTATTCATTGAATAGCGGCCGCAGAAAACTTACATGTCAGTTTCTTGCAGCGCCGCTAGGGATCCTAGAAATTACGGCCTTCGTTACAACGGCCATGATTAGTGAGGTACTGACGTAGTGTGAACATAGTTATAGGTTGTACCTTTTTTTTTTAATTTTTTTTAAGAACTCTCTAGGGCTGCATCCAACTTCTTCAGCCTCAAGTAATCCAATGTCGCACACTCAGATTTAGACAAACCCAAGCGCGCTGGAGGTTTGCTCATCTCTACCATTTTTAACATCTTTAGCTTTGTGTAACATCTACCTTGTTTTTATCCCTTGTAGAATTCCCTGGGCTCCAGATAGCACTGGGATGCGTGAGCAGAATGGGTATCACACTTTCTTACGAGATGATTTGTTTGGTCAATGCTGAGCTGTACCCAACGTTTATCAGGTGTGGACTCATGATTTGAGTATGATGTAAAAATCCTAATAGGATATGAAAGGGGAAATCGGTAATGTAATCTAAAACATTTTAAGAACACTAAGATGTAAATAAAATATACTGTATATCAGGGGTGGGGAACCTCCGGCCCGCGGGCCGCATCCGGCCCCTGACACCTCCGCATGTGGCCCGCGGCTCCCGTGACATGCGCCGCTCTGGAGGAGAAGGAGCCGACACACACGGCATCCTCCTGTGTCTGTGACAGCTGCCAGGAGGATGCTGTGAGTGCCGGCTCCTTCCCCTCAGAGCGGTGCACATCTTCTGTCTCCTGCCCTCCTGTGACGTGCGCCGCGCTGGTGAGGCAGGAGCTGGCACAGACACAGGAAGATGTGTTGTATGCCGGCTCCTGCCTCACCAGCGCGGCGCAGAGCGGCGCACGTCTTCTGACTCCTGCAGGCCGCGCGCGATGAGGTCATTTCATCGCGCGCCGCCTGCAGGAGAAGACCGGCACAGAAGAGAGGAGGGAGAAGAGGACCTGGACAGCGTGGGAGCGGAGGAAAGGTGAGTGGGATGTTTATTTTTTTCATTTGGGGCAGACACTGGGGGTTAACTAGGCTACCAGGGATATGACTGGGGGGTAACTAGGCCACAAGGGACATGACTGGGGGGTTAACTAGGCCACCAGGGACATGACTGGGGGGTTAACTAGGCCACCAGGGACATGACTGGGGGGTTAACTAGGCTACCAGGGACATGACTGGGGGGTTAACTAGGCCACCAGGGACATGACTGGGGGGTTAACTAGGCTACCAGGGACATGACTGAGGGGTTAACTAGGCCACCAGGGACATGACTGAGGAGTTAACTAGGCTACCAGGGACATGACTGGGGGGGTTAACTAGGCCACCAGGGACATGACTGGGGGGTTAACTAGGCTACCAGGGACATGACTGAGGGGTTAACTAGGCCACCAGGGACATGACTGGGGGGTTAACTAGGCCACAAGGGACATGACTGGGGGGTTAACTAGGCCACCAGGGACATGACTGGGGGGTTAACTAGGCTACCAGGGACATGACTGGGGGGGTTAACTAGGCCACCAGGGACATGACTGGGGGGTTAACTAGGCTACCAGGGACATGACTGAGGGGTTAACTAGGCCACCAGGGACATGACTGAGGAGTTAACTAGGCCACCAGGGACATGACTGAGGAGTTAACTAGGCCACCAGGGACATGACTGGGGGGGTTAACTAGGCCACCAGGGACATGACTGGGGGGTTAACTAGGCTACCAGGGACATGACTGGGGGGTTAACTAGGCCACCAGGGACATGACTGAGGAGTTAACAAGGCCACCAGGGACATGACTGAGGAGTTAACTAGGCTACCAGGGACGTGACTGAGGGGTTAACTAGGCTACCAGGGACATGACTGAGGGGTTAACTAGGCCACCAGGGACATGACTGAGGAGTTAACTAGGCTACCAGGGGCATCACTAAGGATTCAAATCAGGTACAAGGGGCATCACAGAGGGTTAACTACAATAGCAGGGGCATAAGGGGAACAATACTTTGCCTTGTTCGGGTGCTGCAAACCCCCGCTACTAACTGCCGCGCACGGTATAACATTGAGTGCGGCCCTCGAATGATTTTATTAAGGCCCGACCGGCCCTCGACATGGAAAAGGTTCCCCACCCCTGCTGTATATTATAAAAAAAAATAGTATGACATTGTATAGTATAAAATACAGAAATGTTGCTGTACTGTGCAGGGCAGTCATTTCAATAATGTGAATCTGTTTTTAATTGGTAGCCGGAATAGGATTCAAAGTGCCTGTTCTCTCCGCTCCCCAGCTCCTCTAACTATACCTTATGGGACGGGCTACCCGCTGCATTTCCATGGCACTCGTCTCCAGCATGAGACCCAGGGCCATAGACTTTACATTATTATCCGTGTCTGTATCTAGTACTATGTGATCTTAACCTATTTAAACTTAGAACATCAACATGGACACTCATTAATTAAAGCGCTACAGGTAAATATACTGCTTAAAGAAGAACTCCAGGCAAAAAAAAAATCCATTTCAGGCGGGGGGGGGGGGGGTAATAAAGAATGTAAACTTACCCCTTCCTGTGCCGCTGCAGCACCACTCTCAATGCCAACTTGCATCATTTTCACGACCTGCGGGGAAGTACCCGGTCAAGCAAATTACTTGCTGCAGTGGTGTCCCGCCTCAGTCACTGATTGGCTGAGCGGTCATTCCTGAGCATAAGTTGTGATGTTTCAGTAGCGGGAGCCAGAGGAGGCTGGTGGCGGTTTGGGAACAGTGAGGCAGCACTGTGGGGGCACAGGGATAGGTAAGTATACATTCTTTATTATGGTCCTGCACTTCAAGTAATTGTTACCATTTATGGTCTAATGTTTATAAGAGCAGGGCAGTATAGGAATGATTACTGCAAGATAAATAAATAGTCCAACATTTTGGCTGTGCAGGGAGAGGGGAGGCAACTAGGTATTTGGGTGGGGAGTGTTATCGCACTAATAGCGATTTCTTCCTCTTTGTGCGGTATCCAAATTATATCAAATAATAGTATGAGCGCTCATACAGATTCACACAGACACCAATAGCAATTGGTATCAATGCAAAAGAATTCTGCTTTATTACACAAACAACAGTTCTTATACTAGTTATGACGTACAGGGAAAGGGTGGTTACATCATTTGGTTAATACTGGCACAATTGGTTATTTGCCTACTCGGGAGGGTCTTATGCTGATGAGTTCCTAAGTTATGTGACACCCCAGACCACTCGTTTCTCCCCTCCCAACTCTTAAGAGAACAAAGACACATTCAAGTATATATATAATGAATACCATATGGCAGTACGAGCTATACCTGAGTATACATATACATATAGATATTTTTCAGACTATATCTCTCACAGGAGTCACCAGTGACTAGCGCGCAGTGCGGGGATGACTGACAGGCAGAGGGACCTGTTAGTGGCCAATCATCCCCGCACTGCGTGCCGACAGGCAGAGAGCGGTGACTAGTCACGGGTGGCTCCCCGCCCAGATGACTTGTTGCCGCCCCTCAGCCTTGCGCAGTAGCATAAAAGTACTTTTTCTCCTTGCTAAAGCTACTGCTGAAACCGCGGATGGTAGCCGCACAGTAGATCTATACTATGATTCTGCAAACCATTTGGGGATTGGTTCCCCTCAACTATGAGAAATATGACATGTACATACACAAGTCTTTTTTTTGAGTTTAACAATTTTTAGAAGTAAAAATGTCACATAACAGTAGATAAATACAAAACTTTGGTATCTACAAGCTACCAGAACTCCTATATACAGGGGTATTCTGATGAAACAAAATAATTTTTTTAAGCAAATGTACCACCCGATACATCGCTTTGCACTTTTTACTTTAAGAGATTGGCACTGGCGCGGTCCTTATTTTTTTTATTTTTTTTTTAAGAACTGCAGCACAGTTCCCATGCACAGAGCTGGTCTATTCCGGAGCACCGGCCTGGGACTGAGAGCACCGGCCTGGGACGGCCACCCGTGTGATAACCTGCCCTCCCCTCTGTGATGCTGCTCCATTGATTGTAATGGAGCAGCATCACAGAGGGGAGGGGGTCAAGTCACAGTGCTCAGGAATAGACAGGCTCCGTGCGTGGGAACCGGGCACCGGTTCATTGAAAAAAGTAGGACCGCCGGTCTTTTAATCACAATCTCCATTGTAGTTCATCAGAAAGGTCTTAAGTGGGGTTGAGGTCAGGGCTTTGTAGGGGCAGACTGCAATATTAGGTGTTCGATTTTAAACATTGCAAATGCAATTGAATAAAATACCTTAATTCAGTGTATTCCAATACTTTTGTCCATAGTGCAGCTAATATGATGCCTTATTAGTTGAATATACAACCCAATAACTGTTAAATGACCATTACTGCTGTTTTCTAAATAGAACAACCTCTTTTTCTTTCTACAACCATTCTCACAATACATCTTATCTGTCATTTTCAGGAATCTTGGAGTAATGGTCTGCTCATCCATGTGTGATCTTGGAGGAACCATAACACCATTCATTGTTTACCGACTGACAAGTATTTGGAAAGAATTACCGCTTATAGTATTTGGTAAGTAAGAAACAGCTGAATGGGGTAATCCAGCGATAATCATCACTTTTAGCATCTTGTATGGGTGCTTGTATAGCCAACCATATAGCCACAGGCTGCAAGTACAATGATAGTCTCGGTTCACACATAGTATTTTGGTCATGGTAATTCCACAGAAAGAAACTATTCAAGAAAGATATTTCTCTTTTCGGCTGGTGTCAGTGGTTTTCCTACCAGAGTTTGTAGATTATCTGATCTTATTTTCATACTTAGCTATTATAGGAATAATTTCCGGGATACTTGTGCTGTTGCTACCTGAAACCAAAGGACGTGCACTTCCAGAAACCATTGAAGAAACAGAGAATTTGCATAGGTGAGTTAAGTGTAACAGTAAGGAGTAGTCATTTTCACTTAAAGCATGTATAAGTATCTTTTATACTTTGCCACAACACCCTTCATTTTACCATAAATTATACCGCGAAACAGGGAAAAAAAAACCTCTGAAATGAAAAAAAAACACAAAAAAGTGCAATTTCACAAATTTGTTGGATTTCATTTTAGGCCATTCACAGTGCAGTAAAAGGGACTTTACCTATATTTCTGAGAGAGAAAAAAATTTCAGTCTACTGAGCTGTATAAGGGCTCATTTTTCATGCCAAAATCTGCATCTTTTTATGTTTAAGGTATTCATCCTGCAGTTTTGATAACATTATAAGCTAATAGGGCGGACATTTCTACACATGCAAAAACCAACACTTTTGTTGTCCCCGTAAGGGACTTTCATACGCAATCACTCAATGGGTCATACAGATGAATGAAGATGTATGATCCAATAGACTGACACTCTATTGGTACTGCTTTGCTGTAGGCAGGCAGTTTCAGTCCCTGAGTCAGGCAGGGACAGGAGTGTAGCAGAAGCGTCAGGCTACAATGGATCATGTCCCCACAATGTGACAATTTGTCCAATCAAAATGGTTAAATATGGTTGACGGTGGCAATGGTTAAATAGCCAGCACGATGATTGCTGGTGTGGGCTACCAGTGGCGCCCCCCGCCAGGTACGATGCGGTTTCACGTCCCTCTCCATACTCCTTAACTAAAAAATGTTGTTGCTATGTTCCCTCCATCTTTCTCTGGAATACCCTTTTCAGGATTAGTCTGAATTGTTTTCTTCATACAGATTATTATTGTATATCCCTGACAATAAATACCCATACTCTTTTTCCTTTCTATTTCAGAAAAGACGAGTTAAAAAAATCAAACATTACATATCTGGAAGTAAAGTCTAAAGAATGATAGATGGTGAAGATGGACTTTTTTTTTTTTTTTTTTTTAACCAAAAATAATAATAAAAAAATAAATCAAAATGACCTTATCTTGGATCATGTAGATTTATTTAATCTTTTACTTTCAGAAAAGGGAAATGCTTTAATGAGCCATCCTAAGAAAGAGACAAGCGTACCGACACTAGTGTAATATCTTCAGCGCATTGGGGGTGTTCGCTTAAAGCAACTCTGTGCCCACAATCTGACCCTCCTAAACTGCTTGTACCTTCAGATAGCTACTTTTTTTTTTTTAACTCGTTTTTATTATGAGTTACATAATAAAATTTACATAAACAGAAGTCCACGCAGCAAATAAAATATATAAACAGAAACATAGAAAAATAAGCGGAGGAGTCCCGTCCATGTTTATAAGTCCAGGACAATGTCCCTTAAGGATAATCATAGAAACTCGTAGTAAACCTTGTATTAAACAATGGATTAACATATATCAGAAATGTAAGGAGTGAAGTGTTTCTCCACACACATAGGAGATATTATGTATTCGTAGGCAATTCGGATTCTGAAATAAGCGTCAGGGGGGAATGACACCAAGAATCCCAGACTTTTCCAAATTTGGTGGGACAACCTCTATGTTTGAAAACTAGACGTTCATATGACACTACCGTATTTACCATAGATATCCACATAGGGATTGTTCAGATAGCTGCTTTAAATCCAAGATCTTTCCTGTGGTCCGTTTAGCAGGTGATGCAGTTATTGTCCTAAAAAAACGAATTTTAAACTTGCGTCCTTGTGCCAAACGGCCATGGCCTACAGTGTCTATGCCCTAGGATTGCGACACCCCTCCGTCCCTCCTCCCTGCCCTCCTCATCAATAGGAATGCCCCTAGAACAATTTCTCCTATTCATCACCTGTGTGAACACTGCACATGAGCTGGATCTTTAAGGCACCTGTGCAGTGATCAGGTGATGAATAGGAAAAATCCTGCCCAGGGGCTTTCCTACTGATGAGCAGGGTGGGGAGGAGGGATGGAGAGGTGTTGCAATCCTAGGGCATAGACACTCTAGGCCACGCCCATTTGACACAGGGCTGCAAGTTTAAAAGTTGTTTTTTATGACAATAACTGCATCACCTGCCAAACAGACCCCAAGACAGTTCTTGGATTAAAAGCAGCTATCCGAAGGTACAAGTGGTTTTGGCGGGGGGGAAGATTGTGGGTACAGAGTCACTTTAAAGACAATTCCAACTAATAGCCCCTCTTGCCAACGCACTCATTTGCTTTAGTTGTGCTCTTGTATGTATAAGGCTATAATCACACAACGTACAAACAACGGCCGTTATTTGGCACTGAAAACAATGGCTGTTGTTTTAAATAAAAATTGCACTGAAGTCTATGGACAACAGTCGGAAATAATTGACATGAATTCATGTTGGACTTTTGTCACTACATCAAGGAGACATTTGCTCTTAAAGTGAACCTTTCATTCGCAATTGAAGTTCCAAACTGTGGTCAATGTTAGATAGCTGTTAGGTCAAGGGGATATATGGTACCTTTTGTATAATCAGTCTGTGCTTCCATAACCAAGAAAAATGCTTTTATTCTCTATTTCTAAGTGCGATAGAGGCTTTCCCAAGCTCCTGAAGTGCTAGGGGTTGGTAACACCTCCTCGCTCCCCTTTTCGTTGATCCCTACTTGGCAGTCAGCTTCTAGTTTCCACATCTTATCCCTTTGCTGATCGTACAAATCGTGTTCAGGTGTGAGATTTGGCATTGAAAGGGATGGGAGTCTAGCAAGTTCTAGAGACACAGACTGATAAATGATTGGGACCATGTTTCTCTTTCCCTGACATTGTCAGCTGTTTGCAATGTGATTTGCAGCTGACAAATTCACTTTAAGAATTTTTTTACAAGTTCAAATAATTTGTGGTATCAGAAAATATCGAGAAATATGATATCACATATCAATACGTATCAGACGTATATCAGACAAAGCAACAGTCTACATTGTGGGTTCTAGTCAGTAATGATCTCTGAAGCTTGTATAGGGCCATAAAATGGGAGGAGGTTGTTATTTATAGGGAACATTCAGCGACCTTTCAGAAACAAACCTGCCTGTTCTAGCAGCAGCTCAATTAGTTCATATGATGCAGAAAGTTGGAGGGGTTACTGTTTGTGCTGCTCTGCAATTCCCTGTGTTGAAGCCTGAAATTCTGTTCTGTGATCGTTTTTTGGAGGTGTGTTAAATATTTAGAGAGGAAACCCTTGGTAGATGATACAAGAGCACCTACTTTTGTTTTATACAACAAGTAAACAGCAGGATAACGACTGACTCTGGGAGATCAAGAGGTTAGTGTGATATTAGGTGATTTCTTATACTTTATTGACCTTTAATATATAAAATTTGCATTGGAATGGACAAAAAAATTATAATGTGTGTACTTTATACTTTACTTTTTGGACATATGTATGGATGATACCTTTGATGTCTAAAGTAAACATTTTTCTATAGTCTGTAAATTGGCTCTTCTATATTTTCCTGGGCTCGTATACTGTAAAAAAACAAAACTTCAGGCCTCCCATTAGCAAGTTTTTGTGTGAATATTTGTAGTACCTTGACCACCATATTTTAACATAGATTTAATATTAAAAATGTATCTAGTATACACACATGTAAAATGTATAACCATGAGCAAAGGCAATTTCTCAAGTCTATACCAAATAGAATATGAATATTTAAAAGCATAACTGTCATGTAAATGTCATTTTTCAAGTATCAATAGTATAAGTGATTTTAATATTAAACTCTGTAATAGGTTTTATTAAGCAAAGGAGTTTCCTTCTGTACTCAAAAAGCTGTTTTCCTACCTCCCCCACCACCACACACTTCAGAAGAAGCAGGATTTCTGTGTTCATTATGCTCTATGGAGAGAGGAGGTGTCGAGGGGGGATGAGTAAGCACAGAGAGGAGAAAAGAGCAAAACACTACATCCTGCAATTTTCTCTTGCCAAACTCCCAGTTAAACACTGACATTTCTGACATAGATATTTGTTGATTTTTCTTTTTCTTTAAATTAACCACTTCATTATTATTTATTCATAGTCATGATGCAGTGTTAGGCTGGGTCCACACTTTGTTTTTAGCATACGTTTAACAAATTAATTTTTTTAAATGGACAAAAAAAATATTTTCAGCAACGTTTTTGTGTCCGTCCAAATAAACGGATCCGTTTTGATCGTTTTTTTTAATAATGGAAGTCAATAGAAAAACAGATCAAAACGGATGCACACAAATGCATCCGTTTTTGCAATCCGTTTTTCATCCGTTTGAAAAAAAAAAACGAATGAAAAGAAAAAAACGGATTGCAAAAACGCCGTGTGAACCCAGCCTAACAAAAGAGGTTCTCACAATTTACATCAATCCCACAGTCAGCCAATATTCTGCACATACAACATACATATTTATTACAATACATTTAAAGGCAATACAGTGGTCAAAAAAACACAGGAATCACTGAACTCAAGGATATCAGAGAAAAAAAGTCTGTGGAGCCTCAGTTGCGAGTCTCAAAACACGGGAATAGCCAGACATCTCTAGCCTTTTGCCTCAGGGTGCCTCCAGATGGGGAGAGCACCACACCACCCTGATAGATAGCCCCTTAAGTCGCACTCCGTTGCCAGTATTTGGACATAAATAGGGAAACACAACAGGCCCTTTTGTTTCAAAGTGTAACTCAAGGTGCGAGTATTGCGACATGACAAAGGCTTGCCAAAGCAGGCATCCATCCACAGACAGCCGTTTCGGGGTATTTGCCCCTCGTCAGTGTTGAGCAGGATTCTGGCTAGTTGGGGCAACTACAAATCAACTAACAAAACACAGTAATCACTTAACTCAAGGGGATCAGTGAAAAAATTCCAATGAAGTACTCAATTCAATCAAGAGTCTCCACTAATGCCCCCAAAATTTAAATATGCAAAAAAAATATACCAATACAGTGATACCTCCGTTCTCAAACTGCTCGAAACTCAAAGAGTTCAGTTCTCAAACAGTATTTTCAAGGAAAGTTTGCTTTGGTTCTCAAACTCTTTCTTAGTTTTCACTTCTCAAGCAGATATACTAGTCCTGTTGCTAGCTTGATACTCTTCTACAACCCTGGCCAGTTCTCCACATGTAACAGCCCATGTCCTGGTACCTGCTCCATGCTCTTGTGATTCCACATATGGATGTGCCACCTTGAAGAAGCTGGACTACCTGTGCAATTTGAATAGCAAAATTATTGTCAATGGCCACCATCTGCAAAACTTTTATTTTCTTGGGGGTTGTCATTTTCATTTGCACCAAGTGGTGAAATTGATTCACAGTCACTTCTTAAAGGGGTTGGTTGTCTATCCAGGGCGCAGAATATGTCCCATCCCGCCCGCATGTTTTCATAACATCCAATGATGCCGTTTCTATAGACTTTAAGCTGGGCAACCATTTCTGGTGGGAGCGGTATGTAATTAGATGTTTTCAAAATGCTGACAGCGGCGCAGAGTGGGTAGCTCGGGAACCGGCAGCGGCGGCAGAGCGGGACAGGTAAGTATACATCACTGTCATGTCCCCTGCAACATCAGAAGCCTGACTAAGTAATAATTTTTCCTGGAAAACCCCTTTAAGACAGCATTTTCTAAAAGCCTGCGGCAGGAGCTGCCAAGGGACCCCAATTGGGCTCTGGGATCTCCAGGGTGTCCACGTCATGACCCAGCTAATGGACTGGCTGCTCAGCCAGTCAGTGACTGGGGCGGGATGCCATGCCAGTCAATGATTGGCTAAGCGGCCAGTCCATCAGCCAGGGGGTCCCGCGGCCGTTCCAGCTGCTCACTGCGGGCACTGGGTGAGGTAAGTGAGTAATTGAAATAAGCTTCCCCCCTACCCCTGCAGGCTGCCGGATTTTAGAAAACACCATACTTCTCCTTAAAGTTTTCTGAGTGTATTAGCTGCTATATTTACACATACTTTATATTGCATGCATTGGTGGTAGCTTTGAAATGGTGGGCATCTATGCCAAAGAATGTGGTATTACTGTTTTTTTCCCCTTATAGTTAAAGGAGAAGTCCAGCGAAAAATTTTTATTAAAGTATTATATTGCCCCCCAAAAGTTATAAAATCCCCAATACACACCTATTACGGGAAATACTTATAAAGGGCTTTTTTCCCTGCACTTACTACTACATCAAGGCTTCACTTCCTGGATAACATGGTGATGTCACTTCCTGGATAACATGGTGATGTCACTTCCTGGATAAAATGATGATGTCATGACCCGACTCCCTGAGCTATGCGGGCTGTGGCTGCTGGAGAGGATGATGGCAGGGGGACACTGAGGGACACAGGGCACTGGAGGGACACTGAGAATCCCTCTACCATCATCCTCTCCAGCAGCCACAGCCCGCACAGCTCTGGGAGTCGGGTTGTGACATCACCATGTTATCCAGGAAGTGACATCACCATGTTATCCAGGAAGTGACATCACCATGTTATCCAGGAAGTGAAGCCTTGATGCAGTAGTAAATGCAGGGAAAAAAGCACTTTATAAGCACTTCCTGACAGTGTTTGTTTTTTTTTTAAACTAGTAATATAATGTGTAAACAAGGAAATGTTACCAATAGACCTAAGGCCCTTACAACCATGACGACTACAACTTGATGGCTAAGGGATGACAAATGGAGCTCCCTCTCTTTGTTTCACTTGGTAGATTCTAGGGTCACTACAGAAGGTTTGTAAGAATCGCTTCTCAGCCTTTTGTCTAAGATTAAGTGTAGTATCTGTTCTTATCAGTTTAATGTTTAATATCCGATCCGATATTAAAGGGGTTATCCAGCGCTACAAAAACATGGCCACTTTTCCCCCTACTGTTTTCTCCAGTTCAGGTGTGGTTGGCAATTAAGCTCCATTTACTTCAATGAAACTGAGTTTCAAAACCCAACCCAAACTGGAGACAACAGTAGGGGAAAGGTGGCCATGTTTTTGTAGCGTTGGATTACCCCTTTAAATGGATTTTTAGAACAGGGAGATGGAAAAATAGCTTTTTCTGTCTTCTCCAGGCATTTCTCTGTCCTCTCCTGGTATTGCAGTGCTTCCAAAAAGAAGAAGATTGGTAAGAATCATCCTAGGGAAAGGCGCTATCCACATCTCCCATGCTTAGTAAAAATATTTTCCACTCAGTTTTACACAAAACTACATCAAAATCCATAGCCTAACAAATATACTGTATACTATTATATATTTTAACTAATATTAAATAATAAGTCTAGACAAATGCAATGGTGGTAAGAATTTGTCAACTGTGTGAACAACATCGTGTAAAGAGCTTTCAGCCCCAGAGTCACATGATGCTTTTCATGACTGTCATCAGACACATTGTACAGTTCACCTTTGTATTGGTGGATCTGCTATAGAGTCCATGGTTCTTTCCTATTCTGTGACTCGGGCATTAGCAGGGCACGACACAGGCAATCAGAGAATCGATCGCTAATGCTGGAATATTATGTGGCTTTTTGATATTATGCTGGTGACAATTATTCAGGCCGTACTGATGACTCTTTTACATGTACAAGTTACGGATTAGTGATGGCGGAGATATGGCTCTCTCTGGCTCTGTTACTCCAGATCGCACTGGGAATTCTAAGCAACAGGATGAAACCAACCCAAAACAGGGAATAAATGGGTCGTCCAAACAACACAACACCTGGACTGAGGTTGGTGAGTAACTTATACTTTACGGCCACTATATTGTTTTACAACTTACTGTTATTTCTTTATGCGTGCTAACTTGACAACATTTTAGATGAATATTTGGAGAAGTTTTATTATTTGGAATATCCACTTTGCAATAAAAAGCAAACTACCAAACAAGGGGTTTCTATGTTCTATACCTGACTACAACTCAAATGATTGTGTGTGTTCCTAATCGCGGCAACTCAACCTGGTATTGAATTACTTAGTCTAAAGTTACACACATCATATGATTTTATAATCTGAAGGTCTGGCTATCTTCTCCGAAAAAAGGCCCCAAATTGTAACTTTGTATTTTTTAAATTTGCTCTCTAGGAATATAGAGGACAGAGAGAAGCTCTGTCATTGTCAGAGATCGGCATATAACTGTTCTCCTCTTACCTTCTAATTGGTTTGAGGTTTCTGCTGACAGAGTTTGCTAGGCATCACAGAGCTGACCACGTGTACTATGCTTTGTTTTGCCCTTTTTTTTTTTTTTTTTGTCCTGAGAGAGTAAATTGATTGGGGCCTAGAGATAAAAGAGAAATGTGCAGTCACAAGAGTTTTGTACAGCAAGGGTCATGAGAGAGCAATAACAGTGAACTTGGTTACGGTGACAGCAAATTGGCAATGAGAGACATGAATAACTTCAGATTTACACCGAGATAACATTGTACAAGAGATGTCTTTAAATTATATCAAGAACTTCTATGAAGGATGTGTGAGTATTCAGTGATAGCATAGCACTCTGATGGAGGTAATAATGAATTTTTTGCGTGCTTTACTTTAGAAGTTGTTGCAGTCAACAGTACAGATGAAACTGCAATTCAACATTTATTTTAATGGTCTTTTTAACTTTACTTTTTAGTATAATTTATGAAATTTAGCCAATGATCTATGAATATTTGTGTCTAAGCCATGTATTGTGGTGAGTGTATGCGATTTGGAATTTTAGGTCTTTAACCAACAAGGTATTCGTTTTGTAGAAGGTAAAGCTTTCTGTGATGTTCCAAAGTCATTGTAACACAGCCTCCAGTTATTTATTTGCTAGGGTGTATCTGGAGATTTCTATCAACTGTATGTTGGACAACAATGGCTAAATCGGCTGCTCTGTTTTCCTACATTGCTGACTCTTCTTTGACATAATACAGTAAGCAATCGAGGCCTCCAGAGCCACGCTGGTTACAGGAGCATATGTGGGCTTTCTTTCTAGCACAATTTCTATGTTGAATCTAGTCTAAGCGTTTTGTATATGTCATTTTTACACAAAAAAAGAAAACCTGAAATAACATGTGATCAGTGAAGAATGTATGTAAGTTGGAATGATTTTTTTATTTATTTATTATTATTATTATTATTATATATTTTTTATTATTATTTCTTCAAGCTTATTTTTCAAAAATCAATAATAATAATATTATTTTTAAAGCTCAGACCTCCAACAGTGATTGGCCAGTTCCACACTCTTTTTTTCGGATCTGTGCGGATGTTTTTCCTTGGTGTCCTGGGTTTTGCCGTGTATGGAAATGAGGCCTTGCATTTCAGCTGCGATCCTGACAAGAGGGAAGTAAATCTTTTCTGCTACAACCAGTTTCGACCGATAACGCCACAGGTGAGGCAAGATGGTTGTTAAGTATGGGAAATAATAGCGATGTCAGTTATATTTTAGTTATATGTGTGTATATTGAATAAAAATTCACCCTTTCCTCTGTATCCTTCTAGCCTCTTTTATATGTCAACTAAAACATTTAGAAACAGCTATATATGATAGTACCTAATGAAATTAAGTAATTTTATGCTGTGTTCACACGGAGCGATAATTTGCCCAATCGAACGATTACCGATTTCGAAGCAACAATGTGTTTTTATAATGATCAGCATTTAGATGGAACAATATATATATTGGAAAATTCGTTATTGTGACCGTTTTAAGATTGCTTAAGCCTATCTCACACAAAGGGTAAATAGTTAAAGACTGTTTACACGAAGCGATCTGCGAATTTTTAGCGAACGACCAACAATGACTTGAGAACATGTTGAAAATTAAATTTCTCGCTTGTCACTGGATCGTTCGCTGTGTTTACACAAGCTGATTATCGCTCAAATGCAATAGTTATCACGAAAATTAGAATGCACCATTACAAATACCATTAACTTATAATATCAGTGATTTACACAGGAACTTTTGGAAGAATGTTTTCTTTACCCAAAAACCTGTATTCTTTTTGGTCCATAATTACATTTAGCAAAGTACTTGTTTCTTTTTGGCACTATTAATCTCCATCAATGTTTCTGTTATATTTGATATTAAGGATGGATTTCTTATCCTCTTGACTTTAAAGACACCAGAGCCCCTATAAAAACCAAAAGCACCCCATTGTAAACCACAATCGGTCATATCTCTGTAATGAACTGAAGCTGTGATACTAGTTTGAACTGTGTTACTAGGAAAAGGAGCACATGGTGGCACATTGCACTCAGAAGTGTTCATTCTCCCTCTGTACCAGTGTGTCAATCATCCTTTACATGTTTATTTCATTATTTTTTTGGCTATGTATTGTAACCATTTATAACGTATGGCACATTGGAATGAATAATAATAATATGGAGTTGTATTAACTTATACATGACCTGTAATTCGCGTTATAGGTGACCATGACCTTATTGGCGTTATAGGTGCTTGAAGCCTGCTCATATTTGGCTTAGTGTTACTTTATGATATATATAAATCCAAGGGTTCTTTAAAAGAGATGAGCGAACCGGGTTCGGGTTCAAGTCGATCCGAACCCGAACGTTCGGTATTTGATTAGCGGGGGCTCCTGAACTTGGATAAAGCTCTAAGGTTGTCTGGAAAACATGGATACAGCCGATGACTATATCCATGTTTTCCACATAGCCTTAGGGCTTTATCCAACTTCAGCAGCCACCGCTATACAAATGCCGAAAGTTCGGGTTCGGATCGACTCAAGCATGCTCCAGGTTCGCTCATCTCTATTCTTTAACATGGTCTGATTAGCGGCAACAAGTGTTTTTAGGAACGCTCATTCAGCCATTAATCGCCCAGTGTAAAAGTGACAGTGATCGGCTAAGCAGGAAAGCACCCGCATTTTTGAAAGGCGGTAAAATTTAACGTCATCGGCTGCATCTCTCTGTGTAGATAGTGGACGTGCAGCAGATAGCAATGAAGGATAATAGTTGAAAGATACAGCCTCCTGATGCAATTAAAAGTGGCTTGTATAGGGGATGCAAATGAGCACTGATGTTGTTGATCGATGGCCGAAGATTGTGTAATGTAAGGGAGCCCATACTTTATTAGTTGATTAAACCTGACAATTTTGTTGGTGCTAGCTGACTAATGTATTCGGGGAGTATCCTGTTGGGAAAAGAATGTTAAATTTTCCTAACAAGAAATATTGTATATTTGTGCACAAATTATGATAATGGTCACTTCTCCAGACATCACATTTCAGAGGTTAAATGCCTGAACTAATTATGGCTCCACCCAGTTACAATATCCCCCCACCAAAAAAACAAAACAAAAAAAAAACGTATAAGAATCTGACAATAAAATGATCACAGTATGATTTCCTACAATAAAAGCACTGTGAGAACAAGTCGCATGAAGTCAATTGAACAACATAGGTTTTTACTCAAGCAGCAGTGATAATTTTAATGCTGCATGCTGGACCTATTGTACATTTGTACTGACCTACATGTATATGGGTTCCGACAATAGTAAACTTTACAAAAGTGAAAAGGCATGAACGAAAATTGATCTGACTGAAGGAGCAGTTTAACACTGTTGTGAGGTGAACGTGGATAGTTCCCTTTTATGCACCCAGACAACTGTGATCTGATGCGGCCTGAACTCTGCAAGACCTCTAAAGGCATCCTGTGGTATCTGGTCACAAGACTAACATCAGATCTGACCCTCCCAATAGGATCCAATGTATTGACCTCAGAAAGCAGCACATATACACTTATCCTCTTTTTAAACCAGTGGTAGTTGTTTTGAGAACCAGTACAACAGTGCCACCATCAGGGCACTACAAGGAGTAACTGTGTGTGAAGCCTGACGCTTGCTGGTAAATAATTTAAAATGACCAGTTTAGCCCGAGTAGCAACATAAATGTCATTTGCCATAAAAAAAAAACTTTGTCCCTTACGACCATAGACAAGTTAAAGTTACATTCCATGTCTTATACCTGCATATTAATATTTCTTAATGGGACATTTATGGTAAGATTATACATGTGGTCATCTAAACTCCTCAATTAAACCAACATATATTAACTTGCATTAAAGCGAATGTACTAGCACATATGCTGGTAGACATTTTTCATACCTTCCACCACGCTGATTTAAGCTCCTGGTGTTTGTCTAGAAATCCACCGTCCCATTCTGTAGTTATAGACAGTTTTTGTTACATGTAGATGAGCATGTTTGGTGCACTGGGGATGGGCCTAACACTCCAAGGGCACTGAATTTTCCTCCCATTGAAGATTCTATCAATGTAAGATGCTTTGTCAATGGGAGAAGAATTTAGTGCGCCAGTGCACCAACCATGCTCATCTACATAACCAAAAATAACCATAACTACATATATAAATGTATACCGTATTTTCCGGCGTATTTCACACAACAAATTGGATCTAGTCTGGATAATGCAGTGTTTTGGGGTCCTCCCCTTTCTCAAGTTCTGAAAGGGGAGGACCCCGAAACGCTGCCTAAGCTGAGTAAGCCCAAAGAGAAAAGGCAGCCCTGCACAGCACATCATCCTGCAATCATCTCTCACCAAGCTCCTAGATAAGCACTGACCTTACTGACCTCTGAATCCAGCATTTTATGTGGCCAGACAGTCTCTAAACTGTACAGCTGCTTGTCTCCTCTCCCTGCTCACTCATCCCCTTGGCCCCTCCCCCTTAATAGGTTATAATGGACTTAGCAAACCCATCTTTACTTTGCTCCTCTGTTATGATGATGACTTTGCCTGATAATTCAGAGATAAGAAGTGAGGGGGAGGCTGGAAAACTGCTTTTTGAGTCCAGAAAAAGGCTTTTTTTTGCCTAATAAAACCTATTGTAGAGCTTCTTAAAATCACATGTATTCTTGATTTTTGCTAAAATAAATAAATGACAACTCTACTTTAAGTATTTACTATGTATGCAAATGTAAAAACTTTTCTTTTTTGTCTTCAGGTATTTTGGGCCCTACAGCTTGTTACCGTGTTAGTTCCAGGAGCAGTTTTCCATCTCTATGCAGCTTGTAAAAGTATCGATCAAGAAGATATTCTCCAGAAGCCTGTTTACACCGTTTTTTATATTATCTCCGTACTGTTAAGGATTACTTTGGAAGTAGTAGCCTTTTGGCTACAAAGTCATCTCTTTGGTTTTCAAGTAAATCCAATTTTCAAATGCGATGCTGGAAGCCTAGATAAAAAATATAATTTAACCAGATGCATGGTACCAGAACACTTTGAGAAAACAATCTTCTTAATTGCTATGTATACATTTACTGTAATTACAATGGTACTGTGTGTAGCTGAAATCTTTGAGATACTTTGTAGGCGTTTGGGATACTTAACCAATGAGTAACCTACAGTATCTGTATCTGACACCTATTGAGTTTTTGATGCTCAGATACGTAATCATGCCTAAAATGCAACAAAGCATGACATATCTGCAATTTTACTGCAGGGTTTTATGTGCGCTATATTATCCATAGCGACATTAACAACTTATATTTGACTGGAAATATATGTACATATTGAGCTAATATATATATATATATATATATATATATATATATATATACACATACATATATACTGTGTATTCATACACATGATGTGGCTGAAAGGGTGAAGGAAAAGTACCAATATTGATTTGCAAGGTTCATTTTTAGTTGATGATAAAGTAGTAGTAATACTTACATGACATGTAGAAAACAGGTTTATTGCTGTGATTGAAAAGAGTTCAATTTTCTTTTATTTATCAATAGGGGAGACTGGAAAAAACTGCTGCATCTTTTTGGAAAAAAAAGTTGCTCACAAAAACTATTCTCAGCAATAAAATGTCCTTTAATACATATTAAACTTGACGAATAAACCAAAGACTGTGCACATAAAGGGAATGTGTCATCAGAAAACGACCTAATGTTTAAATATTTTTATGTTAGAAATTTTTTTTTTCTACTTTTTCTATCTATATTATAAAATAATCCTAAAATCTTGCAGTTTTCATTCTCACCACTGGGGCTAAAACTAAGCTGAGACTTCCTGTTGTGTCTGTGGAGACAATAGCAGCTCCCTGTGGAATGACCTCTTCACAGGTCACAGAGCGCACTCTGTGTCTATTGTCGTCTATGTCCATGAGACTTGCTGTAAAGCATGTTACTAAATGCTGTGAAGAAAGAAAATAATATCAGATAATAATAATAACAACAACAACAATAACAGATTAAAATAAAATAACAAGTTTTAGCATCTGACTCTAATCAGTAAAAGAAAATCTAGGATACACATTCCCTTTAACATGTTTATGTACTTAAATGCACAGTGGACAGAAACAAATCTAGATGTTTTTCTCATTTTCCATTTCCAAGTATTATTTTCTTATCAGTTCAATTATATACTGAAACCCTGTTTAGTGGTACTCTAGCAAAAAAAAAATAATAATTCTTACAGATCAACTGGTGTAAGAAAGATATACAAATTTGTTATTTACTTCTATTTAAAGATCTCAAATCTTCCAGTACTTATCAGTTGCTGTATGTCCTGCAGGAAGTGGTGTATTCTTTCCAATCTGACACAGTGCTCTCCGCTGCCACCTCTGTCCATGTCAGGAACTGTCCAGAGCAGTAGAGGATTTGCTACTACTCTGGACAGTTCCTGACATGGACAGAGGTGGCAACAGAGAGCACTGTGTCAGACTGGAAAGAATAAACAACTTACTGTAGGGCATACAGCAGTTAATACTGGAAGACTGGAGATTTTTAAATAGAAGTAAATTACAAATATATATATAACTTTCTGAAACCAGTTGATTAAAAAAACATAACACCAGAGTACCCCTTTTAAAAGCAATAAGTCAGTGAAGTCAATTACATATTCTCTATAAAATATATGGGATCATAGCCTAAATACACTTCATTTTACCCTAATAAATCTAGCCAGGAATGTCTGAAACCATGATACTGGAATATTCAACATAAAATGCAACTTTTGCAGTGAATTATCATGCTGAATCTTTATGAGAGTCAAAAAGCCAAGCATTGTGATTTTGCAATCATGAATGACTGATCTTTTTTAGTTCAATAAGAATAATATGTTATGTTTTTCTATTTGTAATAGTCAACATTCAAATTGTATTGTTATTGAAATGCTGTGTTACACTTGTTTGTATCCCTGGTGTTTATATCAGCAAATGATTGAAAATGCTAAGCCTAATGCTTACGCTAAAATCACTTGCAGGAGACAACCATGAAAGTTAACGGCAGACATACGCTGAACCAGGCCTTTAATGGCTGCAGATTGCTTTCATAGACTTTAAACCCATAAAAAGTGATAGCAACAAGCAAAAATAAAAACAACAAAAAACAACAGTTTAACTTACCATCCACTAGAGACTTTGTTGAGTGTTGTAGTTACAAAGTCATTCTTGCCAAATGACGGATCTCATCAATAGAATACCGGACCAGAAAACAGATCAATTCAGCGATTTATCGAACATTTGTTATTTTAGCTAATAGTGTTAAGGCCTGTTCACACTACAGAATCTGCGCCACAATTCTGCTCCAAACCCCGCAGACTTGGCCTAAAATCTCGCCTGCTATGACTTTCAATTGGAGGTCTTGCGTGCCTCTCCGCTCAAAGAATTGACATGTTAATTCTTTAAGAGGAAGCATGCGGGGCCTTCCATTGAAAGAGATAGGTGGTATTCGGCACTAAATCCATAGGTGAGGGTTATGAGCGGAATTTCGTCGCCTATTTGGTAGTGTGAATGGGCCCTTAATGTCTAATTTGTATGGCTTCACAGATTAGTCAAACTGCAATCTGAAATCGCTAATTTATAGTCAGCTTTAGGCTTCGACCACACTTTTTTTTTGGGCAGTTTGACGGCTGTTTTGTTGGATGGCTGTCATTTCGCAGCCAGACAACGGTCATTTTAAAACAACGGTTGTCATTTCACCAATTGTTGTTTGTCCGCAAAATGACAGCCGGAAAAAAAAAAGCCAAAAAAAGACATTGGGCGGCCGTGGCCTAAGGAGGTTTTCCAGGATTTACTATTCACAGGTCGGCATGAGAACAGCAGGGGTTATCCGTGCAACAAAATGTGGTGTGCTTTTTTTTTTTTTTTTTTTTGGGCAGACCCAACCAGCAAAAATTCTACATCCTATATTTATCTGTGGAATCGCATTTAAATGCATTGTCATTTATTAATGCTGTGATAACAACAGAATATAACAAAAAGATTTCAACATGTTATTACAAGAACCACCACCAGCTTTCTTATGCCGTTTATGTGGTAGAGGTTAAAAAATGTCATTCCGTTACCAAAATGAACCCGATTGATTAGTTTGAGTTGATCACTTCTCGGCTATATTACTCTTGCCAACCAGCTTTCCGACAGATATCTTGCCTCTATGATTTACTGTTTTATGATGCTTCACATTTTATATGAATAGATTTCAATGTTTCGTTCTGTGACCTTCAGGACTCATCAACTATCCATCCAACTTGTTAAAAAAAAAAAAGAAAAAAGAAAGGGCATCTATTGTTTCAAGCTATTTTTTCTAATCAGCTGTTGTTTTAAGTTGTAACCTCAGGAACCGTCTTTATATGTAAATATTTCTTGTAATGTTAAATTACTTTGTTCTACATTTCTTGGGTATTTTTTTTATTTAAATGTTAAATATTGTATACAAAAATAAAAAACAAATATTTATAATTTTGAATATTTCTTTCGCAATGGAAGTACATCATATGCATTATTTGGGCACACAACATGGCTCAGAAGGGAAGAAGCACCATTTCACACCATTTAGCATAGCTTTTGCTCCATGGGCATTTTCAGTGCTTCTGTAGTATGGACACAATGCACCCCCCCTTCCTTTAAAGAAATCATCTAGGGTTGCAGTTAATCATTTAGACCTCACAGGTGTTTGAGGGAAGAATAAGCACGCCACAATGTGATATGCAGCTCCTCCAGGGTGATAGGGCTAATGCACAAAACTTGTTAGGCATGGGCCATATCCACAGCAAGCGGATCTTTTGATGTCAGCTAAGACTGCAAGCCAATTTGGGAAGGGAATCATTGTGAAATTGTGTGAGGGCTTGTTTTTTGTGGGTCAAGTTGTACATTTATTGATACCGTAAGAGAGGAGGCATTTCAGCTTGCAGAATATGAACAGCTTCGAAAAGCCTTTGTGCCAAAGAATAAAAGAAAATATTCTGGAAGCACATTCACCGACCAATCTACTGTGAAGAACTCATCAGATGGTTAACCCCTTAATGACATCGGGCGTAAGTATACGCCCCCGCAGGGTGGGCTTTAACGCAAACGGGCGTATACTTACGCCCGATCGCTGCTATATGCTGATCAATACAGATCAGCATATAGCAGCTAAATTCAGCTTTCCGGGTCATCGGTGACCCGGAAAGCAATGGCGATTGGTGCTGTCCGAGATAGCACCAATCGCCATTAGTGTCCTGGGAAAAGATGGCGCCGATGCCACCCCCACGATCGCCGTGATAGGCCGGCCAGTACCGGCCGGCCCATCATGGCGATCAAACTGTAAAAAAACAGTTTTGTCGGGTTCTGCACCCCTCAGCTAGGTAGCTGAGGGGTGCAGGACAGGTGTGTGTGGTGCAGGTGTACCATACTCACCTGATCTGGGCGTCCGGAGCGACGATCTGCGGTCCGCGCCGTCCTCGCGTCTTCTTCGGGTCACTTCCGGGTTCGGTCGTCCAGCGTCGGAAACGCTCGGGTCCTCGGGTTCGGCGGGCCTCGGCAATCTCCGGCAGCGTGGCTCTACTGCCCCCTAGCGGCTGATCAGTGAATATCATTCACTGATCAGTTGCTTTGGGTTAAAAAGATTTTTTTATTTTTTTTTCTCCAAATTTTTTTTATTTATTTTTTTTGCGCCCTAACGTCGCTGAGTGCTGATCAGCATCACCCGTAAGTGCTCCGCTGATCATCAACTCCTCCTTTTTGGCGTAGGGGCATTTTTTCCCCCCTATATCCTACCGCCACTGCCTGCTGATGAGTGCCGCACATAAGTGCGGCATTTATCAGCAGCTCCTTTCTTGGCGTAGGGATATTTTTTCTTACTGTCAAAATAACACGTAAAAAACACTACACTACACGGAATAAAGTTTTACACTGCACTACATTACACATTTGCATACCCCATATACCAATCCCCGTATAAAGATGGCCCCAGGGTGTTTTCGGCGTCAGAGGCATACGTTATTATTGCCTCCGACACCGAAGCAGCCAGTGAGGATGAATGGGGGGATCCTTCGTTCCTCCATTCATCCTCATCGTCCTCATCATCCAGTGACGTGTCTGGGGGTAGTGTAGCGTACGCTGCCCCCCAAGACACGTCTTTTCCGCCAGTTCCGTCCCAATAAGAGATCACGGTATGGCGTGAAATTCTACAAACTCTGTGAGAGTACCTCAGGGTAAACTTACAGATTTAGGGTACGTGCACACTGCGGAATGGCAAAGGATAACCCTTTGTGCATTCCGCAGCTGGCACCCACCGGCGGACTGATAGAGGCGCGCGTCTCCGCCCGTGTCATAGATTCCATTCTATGCACGGGCGGATTCCGTTGTCCGTCCAAAGAATGAACACGTTCATTCTTTGGACAGAGGGTTATCCTTCGCCATTCCGCAGTGTGCACGTACCCTTAGAGTGTATGATGGAAGGGACACCCGAATCCAGCCCCCAGATGTCCCCCCCCCCATCCTCGGAGTTAGTGGGAAGATAGTTTGGGAACTGATCTTCCCACTGCTGGATAAAGGTTACCACCCGTACGGGGATAACCTTTATACCAGCACCCCCTCTTCCGGTCCCTCGCTGCCCGAGCTACTGTAGCTTGCGGCACGATCCGAAAATATCAGAAGCAGTAATAGAGCCCTAATATTTAGCAGCCATGGAGCGGACCCAGCGCTTCTGGATATGAAGGACCCTGTATCGCACCAGGACAACATTTTCCAGGTGACGTCCCCCACACTGGAAAACAGGAGACCCCAGAAGAAGTGCAGAGTGTGGCGCAACAGGGGGATCAGGAAGGACACCATTTTCCAGTGTGACGCCTGTCTTGATCGCCCCGGCCTCTGCATACTGGATCGCTCCAAGGCGCACCACACGTCATTGGGGTTCTACATTATCTAAATTCTGTCCCTTATTCCTATTTCAGGGGTCACGTTGATCCAGGGATTATTCTGATTGCCATTATGGAGTGGGGAAGGAATTTTTCCCAGTGATGAGGCTATTGTCGTTTGCCTCACAAGGGTTTTTTTTTTGCCTTCCTCTGGATCAACACAGGTTGAATTTGATGGACACCTGTTATTTTCAACCTTATAAACTAATAATTGGCCTAATACCCCCAAATAAATTAGAATTGTCCCTTTTCCCCAGCTAAATAGGTATGGATGCCATTCCCATTAGAGGATGCCATGATGCAATTACAAAGCCTCTGTGAGGCCAGGACAGTAGAAACCCCCCACAAGTGACCCCATTCTGGAAACTACACCCCTTAAGGAATCTAACGAGGGGGGCAGCGGGGATATGGCCCCCTGGTGATGGGCACATTTGTGGCGTGAAAATGAAAAAATTGTATTTTTTTTATTTTCACGCCACATGTTCCACATATGTGCCCGTCACCAGTGGGGTCCATATCCTCACTGCACCCCTTGTTGGATTCCTTATGGGGTGTAGTTTCCAGAATGGGGTCACTTGTGGGGGGTTTCTACTGTCCTGGCAGCACAGGAGTTTTTTTAATTGCGACATGGCCTCCAGCCTCTAAATGGAGCTCTGTCCCTTTGGTGGCTTGCCCTGTGCCCACATGGCACATTATGCCCACATGTGGGGTATTTTCGTACTCGGGGGAAATTACCGTACACGTTTTGTGTTCACTTTCTTTTTTAACCCCTTGTGGAAAAGGAAAAAAATCAAGGCTAGACTAACATATAGTGTAAAAAATGTTTCATTTTTACACTAAGTCATTGATCTTGTCTTGTCTTTTCACAAGGGGTTAAAAGATAAAAAAAACACTAAATGTGTAGAGCAATTTCCCCTGAGTACGGAAATATCCCACATGTGGACATAAATCGCCATGCGGGTGCAGGGTAAGCCTCCAAAAGGAAGGAGCGCCATTTGGCTTTTTGAGGCTGGATTTGGCTGGAATGAATTTCGAGGGGCCATGTTGCATTTAAAAGGCCCCTGTGTTGCCAAGACAGTTGAACCCCCCACAAGTGACCCCATTATGGAAACTACACCCCTCAGGGAATGTAACAAGGGGTGTAGTGAGCATATGGACCCCACTGGTGACGGGCACAAATGTGGAACAATATGGCGTGAAAATGAAATATTACATTTTTTACACTATAATGTTGGTTTAGCCTTAAATTTTTCATTTTCACAAGGGGTTAAAAGAGAAAAAAACACACAATGTGTAGAGCAATTTCCCCCGAGTCCGTAAATACCCCACATGTGGACATAAAGCGCCATGTGGGCGCAGGGCAAGCCTCCGAAGGGAAAGAGCGCCATTTGGATTTTGGAGGTTGGATTTGGCCAGAATGGATGATGAACGCCATGTCGCATTTACAGAGCCATCGTGCTGCCAAGACAGTGGAAACCCCCCACAAGTGACCCCATTCTGGAAACTACACCCCTCAAGGAATCTAACAAGGAGTGCAATGAGGATATGGACCCCTTGATGACGGGCACATTTGTGCCGTGAAAGTGAAAAAATGAAAATTTTCACTTTCACTACACATTGTTCCACATTTGTGCCCGTCACCAGTGGGGTCCATATGCTCACTGCACCCCTTGTTAGATTCCTTGAGGGGTGTAGTTTCCAGAATGGGGTCACTTGTGGGGGGTTTCCAGTGTCTTGGCAGCACGAGGGGTCTGTAAATGCGACATGACCCTTGAAATCCATTCCAGTAAAATCCAGCTTGCAAAGGTCAATTGGCGCTCCTTCCCTTTGGAGGCTCGTCCTGCACCCGCTTGGCACTTTATGTCCACATGTGGGGTATTTCTGTACTTGGGAGAAACTGCGCTACACGTTTGGTGTTTTTTTTTTTTTCTTTTATCCCCTTGTAAAAATGAAAAATGAAGGCTAGAACAACATTTTAGTGTAAAATTTTTTTCCTTTTTTACACCACATTGTTCTGAAAATCTGTGAAGCACCTGTGGGGTCCAGATGCTCACCGCACCCCTTGTTACATTCCTTGAGGGGTGTAGTTTTCTAAATGGTGTCCCTTTAGGGGTGTTTTTTAGGTTTTGGCACCCCAGAGCCTCTGCCAACCTGAAGTGGTACGGTCAAAAATGACCAAATATAACGGAGGCGTTGAAATTCACTAGGTGCTCCCTTATATCTGAGGCTTGTGGTTGCGTCAAATAGCGCAATAGGGCCACATATGGGGTATTTCTATAAACTGCAGAAACGGGGCAATCAATATTGGGGTGCATTTCTCTGCTAATAGGTTTATCATTATGAAAGATATTGGATTACAATAAAATCTCTGCACAGAAAATAAAAATTTTCAAATTTCTTACACACTTAGCTTTTATTTCTGTGACTCCCCTAAAGGGTTAAAACACTTTCTGGATATGCTTTTGCAGAGTGTGGGGGGTGCAGTTTCTGAAATGGGGTGCTTTGTGGGGCTTTCTAACATACAGGCCCCTCAAATACACTTTAAACCTGAACAGGTCCCTAAAAATATCTGATTTTGAAATTTTACTGAAAATTTGGAAAATTGCTGCTAATGTTTTAAGCTTTCTATTGTCTAAAAAAAATGAAATATAGTTTAAAGGACAACTCCGGCGGGACCCCCCCCCCAAAAAAAAAACACAGACACACACAGACACAATACTCACCATCCCTCCGGTGACGAACTCCACTCCATTCGCCCGCCGTCCGCCTCACCGTCACCTGCGTCCGCCGTCCAGCGATGTCTCCTTCTTCCGGGTCCATGAGAGAGAAAAGGCTGCCAGCGCGCTTGCGCACCGGCAGCCTTTTCATTGGCTGGAGCGCATCACATGGCTTCCAGCAAGCTCAGCCAATCAGGGCTGAGCAAGCTGGAAGCCATGTGATGCGCTCCAGCCAATGAAAAGGCTGCTGGTGCGCATGTGCACCAGCAGCCTTTTCTCTCCCATTCACTCTCAATGAAGACGCCGAGGAGGAAGAAGACCCGGACCGCCCCCAGCTCTGACATCACCCGACACCAGAGAAGAGGACCGTGACGACCGTAATAGGTAATGTATATATTCTTTAACTTCCGGGGTGGGGGGTCGGAAAGTGGGGGAAGGGGGCCAGACCGGGTATTTAACCACATTACAAAGTTATATAACTTTGTAATGTGTGTTAAATAAGCCAAAAAAAAATTTCGCCGGAGTTGTCCTTTAATAAATGCCGCCACCATAAAGTAGACATGTTGCTAATGCTATTTAATATATAATTTATGTGGCATAACCATTTTCTGTATAAGCAGAAAGGTTTCAAAGTTGGAAAAATGCATTTTTTCACAATTTTTCACGTTATTTTGGTGTTTTTTATAAAGATTCGTTATGAGAATCGACTCCATTTTACCAGAAATGTAAAGTACCATATGTCACGAGAAAACAATCTCAGAATCGGCCGGATAGGTAAAAGCATCCCGAAGTTATTAATGAATAAAGTGACACTGGTCATATTCATAAAATTTGTCTCTGTCCTTAAGGCCATTTCAGGCTCTGTCCTTAAGGGGTTAAAGTTCATGAAAACAAGATTTCAACCATAACAAATACTGTCCAGAGCAGGAGAGGGGTTTTTTTGGGGGGGGGGATTTGCTACTGCTCTGGACAGTTCTGACATGGACAGAGCTGGCAGCAGAGAACACTGTGTCAGGCTGGAAAAAATGTATCACTTTCTGCAGAACATACAGCAGCTGATAAGTACTGGAATACTTGAGATTTTTAACCCCTAGACGACCCATGATGTACGAGCGCCTGTGCCTAAACAGCCCATATGGCATTAATTCCTAAAAAAAAATATGAAGTGAGCTCAGGAGTCGAGTTTGCTTCATAGCGAGTAAGGACGGCAGCTGGGCTCTCACATTCAATCTATCTATCGCCTATCTATAATTTATCTATCTCCTATCAGTCTGTCCATCTATGTACAATCTATCTCCTATCTATCTATAATATATCTCCTCTCTCTCATATCTATCTATCTCCTATATATATATAATCTATCTATAATAGATAGATAGCTATTGCAAACAATATAGGCAGCACTGTGGGTGCCTCCGCAGCGCTCCGGTGGTAGTACAAACGAAAAAATGTGGATTTATTCCATATAATGATGGCTTGAGACGTCAAAACGTCGTGTTCCAAATGGGTGTGGTTTTCCAAAGGGAGCATGGCTTTAAAGGGGGCGTGGCATAATTATCGTTCAATTTATTGTTACCGCGGCAATATGTAGGATTAACCGTGATATTAATTTAGGCCATTGTCGCCCAGCCCTACCTCAAAGTCAGGAACGTTTATACACATACCGGCCACTTTATTAGGTACACCATGCTAGTAACGGGTGGTCTTCTGCTACTGTAGCCCATCTGCCTCAAAGTTGGAGGTACTGTGCGTTCAGAGATGCTCTTCTGCCTACCCTGGTTGTAACGGTTGGCTATTTGAGTCACTGTTGCCTTTCTATCAGCTCGAACCAGTCTGCCCATTCTCCTCTGACCTCTGGCATCAACAAGGCATTTCCGCCCACAGAACTGCCGCTCACTGGATGTTTTTTCTTTTTCGGACCATTCTCTGTAAACCCTAGAGATGGTTGTGCGTGAAAATCCCAGTAGATCAGCAGTTTCTGAAATACTCAGACCAGCCCTTCTGGCACCAACAACCATGCCACGTTCAAAGGCCCTCAAATCACCTTTCTTCCCCATACTGATGCTCGGTTTGAACTGCAGGAGATTGTATTGACCATGTCTACATGCCTAAATGCACTGAGTTGCAGCCATGTGATTGGCTGATTAGAAATTAAGTGGTAACGAGCAGTTGGACAGGTGTACCTAATAAAGTGGCCGGTGAGTGTATATGTCCCTGCTGCATGGGGTGTGTGCAGCAGGAATGTATATAGCTGTATGGCTGACGTAAAGGGATTAATCAGTTATTTGCAAAATAATACGTTTTACTGTTAAATAGTAAAACAATAGAAAAGCTACAGTTTCTGACGCCCTCCTAAAATAAGACACTCCAAACTACCCTTCCAACTAGCCTAAAGTAAGGCATCCCCCCACTCTAAACTAGGGCACCCTTCGAAAGTAAGGCCGCCTTATGCCACCCGTGACTCACCTAATTTCCTTGTGGATCTTCACACCGCAGGCAACCTGGTCCATGGCCCCCACATGTCCCGCCGCTGCCGATGCGCTCCTGCAAGGATGTGAGTATTCCGGTGGGGGGGAGGGGAGAAGACATAGGAGAATTATTATAGTGTAAAGTGAAACTGGCTCAGTTGCCCCTAGCAACCAATCAGATTCCACTTTTCATTCCTCACAGATTGTTCGAAAAATGAAAGGTGGAATCTGATTGGTTGCTAGGGGCAACTGGCATATAAGGCACTGTCTTATTTACGCTATATACACATGCATATCATTGTATTCAGACTGATGTATAGAATAAAGATAACCTGTCAGTTTGACTATAAAGTGAAAAAAATTGCTACAGAAATAAATAATATTTTGGGTATTCAGCATTCATTTTATGGTAGATTGAAAGACGCCATTACAAAGTACATGTAACAAGCCCTTACACGGCCCTGTAGATGGAGAAATAAAAGCGCTAGAGCTCTTAGAAGGCGAGGAGGAAAAAACAAAAACGCAAAAATAAAAAATTGCCGCGGTTATTAAATAGAAGTGATTTATAAATCTTCAGAACTTTCTGACACCGGGTGATTTAGTAACTGCGCCATTCGGTGCTGTGAAAGTAATGGAAATGTGCGAAAATAGACCACATGTAGTCACCTGTGGACTATGCTCGCACTCAGTATGCCACGGTATATGTCAGCAACACATTTTGGGATGTATGTGAAAATCTTGAAGGAAACATATACTCAGGAGAACGGCCACGGGATTCAATAAGGGAAGAGAAGAGGAGACGCCGGACCCAGGTGAGTATAAGTGGGTTTGTATTTATGTTATATGGGAGGGGGAGAGCGCACGAGGGCCTATATACTACTGGGGGAGAGCGCACAGGGGGGCTATATACTACAGGGGAGAGCGCACAGGGGGGCTATATACTACTGGGGGTGAGCGCACAGGGGGGCTATATACTACTGGGGGTGAGCGCACAGGGGGGCTATATACTACTGGGGGAGAGCGCAAAGGGGGGCTATATACTACTGGGGGAGAGCACAGGGGGGCTATATACTACAGGGGGAGAGCGCACAGGGGGACTATATACTAGTGGGGGAGAACACAGGGGGGCTATATACTACTGGGGGGGCTATATACTACTGGGGGAGCGCACAGGGGGGCTATATACTACTGGGGGAGAGCGCACAGGGGGGCTATATACTACAGGGGAGAGCGCACAGGGGGGCTATATACTACTGGGGGAGAGCGCACAGGGGGGCTATATACTACTGGGGGAGAGCGCAAAGGGGGGCTATATACTACTGGGGGAGAGCACAGGGGGGCTATATACTACTGGGGGGGCTATATACTACTGGGGGAGAGCGCACAGGGGGGCTATATACTACAGGGGGAGAGTGCACAGGGGGGCTATATACTAGTGGGAGAGAACACAGGGGGGCTATATACTACTGGGGGAGCACACAGGGGGGGCTATATACTACTGGGGGAGCTATATACTACAGGGGGAGATCGCACAGGGGGGGCTATATACTACAGGGGAGAGCGCACAGGGGGGCTATATAATACTGGGGGAGAGTGCACAGGGGCTATATACTACAGGGGGAGAGCGCACAGGGGGGCTATATAATACTGGGGGAGAGCACACAGGGGGGCTATATACTACTGGGGGAGCGCACAGGGGGGCTATATAATACTGGGGGAGAGTGCACAGGGGCTTTATACTACTGGGGGAGTGCACAGGGGGGCTATATAATACTGGGGGAGAGTGCACAGGGGCTATATACTACTGGGGGAGCGCACAGGGGCTATATACTACAGGGGGAGAGCACAGGGGGCTATATACTACTGGGGGAGAGCACAGGGGGGCTATATAATACTGGGGGAGAGTGCACAGGGGCTATATACTACTGGGGGAGCGCACAGGGGCTATATACTACAGGGGGAGAGCGCACAGGGGGGCTATATAATACTGGGGGAGCACACAGGGGCTATATACTACAGGGGGAGAGCACACAGAGGCATCAATTCTGTATGTATGTGAAAAGTTAAAGGGGTTGTCCGGCGAAAAAAAATTATTCACAGAATAACACACATTACAAAGTTATACAACTTTGTAATGTATGTTATGTCTGTGAATGGCCCCCTTCCCCGTGTCCCACCACCCCCACCCGTGTACCCGGAAGTGTGGTGCGCTATACATTACCTGTCGCGTGCCGACCACGGTCTCCGATCGTCAGCAGTGACGTCTTCTTCGGGAGCTTGGCGGATCTTCCCGAGTGCCGGCCGCCCTCTGCAGCGTCATCCGAAGCTCAGCCGCGATTGGCTGAGCATAACTGTGCTCAGCCAATCGCGGCTGAGCAGCTGATGACGTGGCCGCGTCATCAGCCGCGATTGGCTGAGCACAGTTATGCTCAGCCAATCGCGGCTGAGCTTCGGATGACGCTGCAGAGGGCGGCCGGCACTCGGGAAGATCCGCCAAGCTCCCGAAGAAGACGTCACTGCTGACGATCGGAGACCGTGGACGACACGACATGCGGTGAGTATAATGCACCACACTTCCGGGTCTAGCGTGGGTGGGGGGAAACACGGGGAAGGGGGCCATTCACAGACATAACATACATTACAAAGTTGTATAACTTTGTAATGTGTGTTATTCTGTGAATAATTTTTTTTCGCCGGACAACCCCTTTAACCTCTTAAGGACCCATGACGTACCGGCACGTCATGGATCACTGTCACTTAAGGACCCATGACGTGCCGGTACGTCATCCCTTTAAACGGGCGCCGCGGCCGGCCGGGTCCCGATCGGGGGAGATAGCCTGCTATAATACATAGCAGGCCATCTCTCCCTGTCGGCATGGAGGGTTGTTAACCCCCCCCATGCCGACGATCGCCGCTATTGGCTGATAAGCCCATAGCGGCGATCGGAACCTTTCCGGGCCATCGGTGGCCCGATGACCCGGAAAAAAATGGCGGTCGGTGCTGTCCGAGGACGGCACCGACCGCCATTACTGTAAAAAGTAATGGTGGTCACGGTACCACCGTCCCGATCGCCGTGAACGGCCGGCCAGCCGGCCGGCCGTTCACGGCGATCAAAGTCCCCACAAGTAATAAATACCTGCTCCGGACCCCTCAGCTAGGTAGCTGAGGGGTCCGGAGCAGGTATTTGTACATTACTCACCTGTCCCGGGGTCCTGATCGGCGTGTTCCGGGTTCCCGGCGTCCACTTCCTCTTGTCGGGACTTCGGCTTCTTCCGTGAGTCCCGATCGTCTCTTTCCGGCTCCAGCGTCGTCTATTTTCGTATTTTTCCGGCTCCAGCGTCGTCTATTTTCGGATCTTGCGCTCTGCTGCCCCCTAGCGGCTGATAAGTGTAATACACGTATCAGCCACTACAGGGATGTTCAGAATGTAGTAAAAAAAAAAATTTTTTTCCCAATTTTTTTTTTTTCTATTTTCCGCACCCTATCGCCGCTGAGTGTTGATCAGCATCGCACGAAAGTGCGCTGCTAATCAGCAACTCCTCCTTTTTGGCGTAGGGTGTTTTTTTTTTATATCCTACTGCCACGGTCTGCTGATAAGTGCCGAACATAAGTGCGGCATTCATCAGCAACACCATTTTTGGCGTAGGTTTTTTTTTTGTATACTTACTGTAAAAAACACGTAAAAAAACACTACATTACACCACACTACATTGAATAAAGTTTTACACTACACCACTACATACCCCATATACCAATCCCCATATAAAGATGGCCCCCAGGGTGTTTTCGGTGTCGGACGCATACATTATTATTGCCTCCGACACCGAAACAGCCAGTGAGGATGAATTGGGGGGTCCTTTGTTCCTCCATTCATCCTCATCCTCCTCATCATCCAGTGACGTGTCTGGGAGTAGCGTAGCGTACGCTGCCCCCCAGACACGTCTTTTCCGCCAGTACCGTCCCAATAAGAGATGACGGTATGGCGTGAAATTCTACAAACTCTGTGACAGTACCTCAGGGTACACTTACAGATTTAGGGTACGTGCACACTGCGGAATGGCGAAGGATAACCCTTTGTGCATTCCGCAGCTGGCACCCGCCGGCGGACTGATGCAGGGGCGCGTCTCCGCCTGTGTCATAGACTCCATTCTATGCACAGGCGGATTCCATTATCCGTCATTCCATCAACACGTTGGACGCAGAGCGGAATCCGCCCGTGCATAGAATGGAGTCTACGACACGGACGGAGACGTGCGCCTGCATCAGTCCGCCGGCGGGTGCCAACTGCGGAATGCACAAAGGGTTATCCTTCGCGATTCCGCAGTGTGCACGTACCCTTAGAGTGTATGAAGGAAGGGACACTCGAATCCAGCCGCCAGATGCCCCCCCCCCCCATCCTCGGAACAAGTGGGAAGATCGTCCGGGAACTGATCATCCCACTGCTGGATAAAGGTCACCACCTGTACGGGGATAACCTTTATACCAGCACCCCCTCTTCTGGTCCCTCGCTGCCCGAGCTACTGTAGCTTGCGGCACGATCCGAACATATCAGAAGCAGTAATAGAGCCCTAATATTTAGCAGCCATGGAGCGGACCCAGCGCTTCTGGATATGAGGGACCCCGTATCGCACCAGGACAACATTTTCCAGGTGACGTCCCCCACACTGGAGAACAGGAGACCCCAGAAGAAGTGCAGAGTGTGGAGTAACAGGGGGATCAGGAAGGACACCATTTACCAGTGTGACACCTGTCCTGATCACCCCGGCCTCTGCATACTGGATCGCTCCAAGGCGTACCACACGTCATTGGGGTTCTACATTATCTAAATTCTGTCCCTTATTCCTATTTCAGGGGTCACGTTGATCCAGGGATTATTCTGATCGCCAATATGGAGTCGGGAAGGAATTTTTCCCCTGTGATGAGGCTACTGTCGTCTGCCTCACGAGGGGTTTTTGCCTTCCTCTGGATCAACACAGGTTGAATTTGATGGACACCTGTCATTTCCAACCTTATAAACTAATAATTGGCCTAATACCCCCAAAATAAATTAGAATTGTCCCTTTTCCCCAGCTAAATAGGTATGGCCGCCATTCCCATTAGAGGATACCATGATGCAATTACAAAGCCTCTGTGCGGCCAGGACAGTAGAAACCCCCCACAAGTGACCCCATTCTGGAAACTACACCCCATAAGGAATCTAACAAGTGGGGCAGCGGGTATATGGCCCCCTGGTGACGGCCACATTTGGGACGTGAAAATGAAAAAAATGGTATTTTTTATTTTCACGGCACATGTCCTACACATGTGCCCATCACTAGTGGGGTCCATATGCTCACTGCACCCCTTGTTAGATTCCTTATGGGGTGTAGTTTCCAGAATTGGGTCACTTGTCGGGGGTTTCTACTGTTCTGGCAGCACAGGAGCTTTGTAATTGCGACATGGCCTCCATCCCCCATTCCAGCCTCTAAATGGCGCTCTGTCCTTTTGGTGACTTGCCCTGTGCCCATATGACACATTATGCCCACATATGGGGTATTTTCGTACTCAGGGGAAACTACCCTACACGTTTTGTGTTCATTTTCTTTTTTAACCCCTTGTGGAAATGGAAAAAAATCAAGGCTAGACCAACATTTAGTGTAATTTTTTTTAAATTTTTACTCTAAATCATTGATCTTGTCTTGATTTTTTCATTTTCACAAGGGGTTAAAAGATAAAAAAAAACACAATGTGTAGAGCAATTTCCCCTGAGTACGGAAATACCCCACATGTGGACATAAAGCGCCATGCGGGTGCAGGGTAAGCCTCCAAAGGGAAGGTGCGCCATTTGGTTTTTGAAGGCTGGATTTGGATGGAATGGATTTCGAGGGGCCATGTTGCATTCAAAAGGCCCCTGTGTTGCCAAGACAGTTAAACCCCCCACAAGTGACCCTATTAAGGAAACTACACCCCTCAAGGAATGTAACAAGGGGTGTAGTCAGCATATGGACCCCACTGGTGACGGGCACAAATGTGGAACAATGTGGCGTGAAAATGAAATATTAAATTTTTTACACTATAATGTTGGTCTAGCCTTGAATTTATCATTTTCACAAGGGGTTAAAAGAGAAAAAAACACACAAAATGTGTAGAGCAATTTCCCCCGAGTCCGTAAATACCCCACATGTGGACATAAAGCGCCATGTGGGTGCAGGGCAAGCCTCCGAAGGGAAGGAGCGCCATTTGGATTTTAGAGGTTGGATTTGGCTAGAATGGATGATGAACGCCATGTCGCATTTACAGAGCCCTTGTGCTGCCAAAACACTGTAAACCCCCCACAAGTGACCCCATTCTGGAAACTGCACCCCTCAAGGAATCTAACAAGGGGTGCAGTGAGGATATGGACCCCTTGATGACGGGCACATTTGTGCCATGAAAGTGAAAAAATGAAAATTTTCACTTTCACGTCACATTTTTCCACATTTGTGCCCGTCACCAGTGGGGTCCATATGCTCACTGCACCCCTTGTTAGATTCCTTGAGGGGTGTAGTTTCCAGAATGGGGTCACTTGTGGGGGGTTTCCAGTGTCTTGGCAGCACGAGGGCTCTGTAAATGCGACATGGCCCTTGAAATCCATTCCAGTGAAATCCAGCTTCCAAAAGCCAATTGACGCTCCTTCCCTTTGGAGGCTCGTCCTGCGCCCGCTTGGCACTTTATGTCCACATGTGGGGTATTTCCGTACTCGGGAGAAACTGCGCTACATGTTTTGTGTTTTTTTTTTCCTTTTATCCCTTTGTGAAAATGAAAAATTGAAGGCTAGAACAACATTTTAGTGTAAAAAATACTTTAGTCTTTTTTCAAGCCATATTGTTTGGAAAATCTGTGAAGCACCTGTGGGGTCCAGATGCTCACCGCACCCCTTGTTACATTCCTTGAGGGGTGTAGTTTTCTAAATGGTGTCCCTTTAGGGGTGTTTTTTAGGTTTTGGCACCCCAGAGCCTCTGCCAACCTGAAGTGGTACAGTCAAAAATGACCAAAAATAACGGAGCCATTGAAATTCACTAGGCGCTCCCTTATATCTGAGGCTTGTGGTTGCGTCAAATAGCGCAATAGGGCCACATATGGGGTATTTCTATAAACTGCAGAAATGGGGCAATCAATATTGGGGTGCATTTCTCTGGTAATAGGTTTATAATTATGAAAAATATTGGATTACAATAAAATCTCTGCACAGAAAATTAAAATTTTCAAATTTCTTACACACTTAGCTTTTATTTCTGTGACTCCCCTAAAGGGTTAAAAAACTTTCTGGATGTGCTTTTGCAGAGTTTAGGGGGTGCAGTTTCTGAAATGGGGTGCTTCGTGAGGCTTTCTAACACACAGTCCCCTCAAATACACTTTAAACCTGAACAGTTCCCTAAAAATATCTGATTTTGAAATTTTACTGAAAATTTGGAAATTTGCTGCTAATGTTTTAAGCTTCCTATTGTCTAAAAAAAATGAAATATAGTTTAATAAATGCCGCCAACATAAAGTAGACATGTTGCTAATGCTATTTAATATATAATTTATGTGGTATAACCATTTTCTGTATAAGCAGAAAAGTTTTAAAGTTGGAAAAATGCATTTTTTCACAATTTTTCACGCTATTTTGGGTTTTTTCATAAAGATTCGTTATAAGTATCGACTCCAATTTACAAGAAATGTGAAGTACAATATGTCACGAGAAAACAATCTCAGAATCAGCCGGATAGGTAAAAGCATCCCAAAGTTATTAATGAATAAAGTGACACTGGTCAAATTCATAAAATTTGCTCCGGTCCTTAAGGCCATTTCAGGCTCTGTCCTTAAGGGGTTAACAAAACACGTTTACTGCTGCTGTTCATCCGGACCCTCACCAGACAATAAGCCCCGGTAAGTGGACCTTCACTAAAAATTGTTGAGTGCCCCTGGTATAGAATCTGTAGATGGATCACGTTTATACAGACACCAGTGAAAAGAATTGTTGGTGGCATCATATATCACATTCTACAGCGACAAAAACCGGCAGCTGTAAGGAAACAACCGGCAGAGGAGCGGTCCGTTCTCTGAGGTGAAGTCCGTGCCACCACTGCCTCATCGCCTCATGTGACAGACACTACGTGAGAAGCCTGAGCTTTGCCCGCCGCCTATTCCCGCCTCGTCACACAAGCTCCTCCCCCTGACAGGACGGAAGCGGAAGAACAGCTGTGTTATCGCCTCCTGTCACCGGATCAGCCGCCTATAGGTGGGGAGAGATGGCCGCTCCGATGTCCCCCATACCGCCCCAGTTCAAGTCCCTGCAGCATCACCTGAGGACAGCGCAGGAACATGACAAGAGGGACCCGGTGGTGGCTTATTACTGTGAGTTCCCTCATGTGGGGGAGGCTGCTGGGAAGTTGTTGTCACACACACTGGGAACCATTGGCAACATTGTGTGATAACTTTGTGTCTGTGCTGTGTCTGGTATAGTGAATGGGATCTAATCCATACAGAGCCTACAGGTGTAATGTGGGCTACAGGTGGCAGAGCCTACAGGTGTAATGTGGGCTACAGGTGGCAGAGCCTACAGAGGTGGGATACAGGCGGCAGAGCCTACAGAGGTGGGATACAGGCGGCAGAGCCTACAGAGGTGGGATACAGGCGGCAGAGCCTACAGAGGTGGGATACAGGCGGCAGAGCCTACAGAGGTGGGATACAGGCGGCAGAGCCTACAGGCGTGGGATACAGGCGGCAGAGCCTACAGGTGTGGGATACAGGCGGCAGAGCCTACAGAGGTGTGGGATACAGGCGGCAGAGCCTACAGGTGTAATGTGGGATACAAGCGGCGGAGCCTACAGGTGTAATGTGGGCTACAGGTGTCAGAGCCTACAGGTGTAATGTGGGATACAGGCGGCAGAGCCTACAGGTGTAATGTGGGATACAGGTGTCAGAGCCTACAGAGGTGGGATACAGGCGGCAGAGCCTACAGGTGTAATGTGGGATACAGGCGGCGGAGCCTACACAGGTGTAATGTGGGATACAGGCGGCGGAGCCTACACAGGTGTAATGTGGGATACAGGCGGCGGAGCCTACACAGGTGTGGGATACAGGCGGCGGAGCCTACACAGGTGTAGTGTGGGATACAGGCGGCGGAGCCTACACAGGTGTAATGTGGGATACAGGCGGCGGAGCCTACACAGGTGTAATGTGGGATACAGGCGGCGGAGCCTACACAGGTGTGGGATACAGGCGGCAGAGCCTACAGGTGTGCTATGGGTGATACAGGGAGAGCCTACAGGGTAGTGGGACAGAGATATAGGCAGGGTAATATTGCAGCTGTATCATTTCCATCGTTAGATACGGCAGGTAGTACATCAGGGTACAGTATTCACGCCATCTGCGCTGGTTTCATGACATGTAGGGCCTCTCTATGCACTGGAGGTGACTGGCAGAGAGACCCATTAGTGGCCTCTCTGCATGCTAACCATCCCTGCGCTCACAGATGACTAGTTGCCGCCTCTCTCCTGGCCTCGCACGGTGTAATCAAGCACCTTTTTCCCCTTTGTAAAGCTACTGCTTAAAGCAAACCTTTCACCCTGGCTGCCAGGGCAGAGCCCGCCCGGCCCCACAGTGGACCCCCATATACTTACCCCTTCCATGAAGTCCCGCTCCTGAACTCTGTCCCACCGCCAAGAATTTGCAGTCGGAAGCCCTGCGTGCGCCTTATGCTACCAATCGGAGAGAAGTCTGCCGTCCATAGAGAATGACTGCTCCAGTCATTTTTTAAGGACGCCGGACTCGTCTCTGGTAATCACCAGAAGCGAGACTTCATGGAAGGGGTTAGTATTAGAGATGAGCTAACCGGGTTCGAGTTCATCCGAACCTGAACGATCGGCATTTGATTAGCTGCTGAAGTTGAATAAAGCTCTAAGGTTGTCTGGAAAACATGGATACAGCCAATGACTATATCCATGATTTCCACATAGCCTTAGGGATTTATCCAACTTCAGCAGCCACCGCTAATCAAATGCCGAAAGTTCGGGTTCGGATGGACTCGAGCATGCTCCAGGTTCCCTCATCTCTAGTAAGTATATGGGGCTCCACCGGGGGTCGGGCGGGCTCTGCCCCAGCAGCCGGGGTGAAAGTTTCCTTTTAAGCTGTGGCTGGTATTCCCTGAGAGCTTCACAGTAGCTCTATACTGCTGATGGGAACCATATTGGCACAATCATGCTGATTGGTTCCCTTTAATGAAAAAACTTTATTTTTCTCTACAGTAATTTGAAGTCATGGGAGACTTCTGGGATAACTGCACTGATCTTTCATAGAGATTAGTGCAGTACATATGACTGCATTGATCTCTTAGATCAGCGCCAGTATAGAGCGCAGTGACCGCTCTTTACTGCAACACGGCGTGACCCCTCTCTATACCTTCTTACTGGCACCATGATGCAGCTGTACGTCGTGGTGCCGGAAGGTGTTAATGGGAGTTGTGTAAACAGTGTAGCATCACTAGCTGCTAGAGATGAATGAGCCTAAAGTATGCTCAGATTCGCCCAAACCCAGACACCCTGCATTTGAATACCAGTGGCTGAAGAAGTTGTATGCAACCCTAGGGATCACTGTAAAACACAAAAGTACAGCCATAGTAAGTTTTCTTGGCAGCCTTAGGCTGCATTCACATGTCTGCAATTTTGCGGACCTTACGGATGGTGAAGGACTGTCATAGAGAGTTTTAGGGTGTGTTCACACCTACAGGATCCACAGCAGATCTACAGCAGATCCACAGCAGTGCAGATTTGATGCTGTGTTCAGTTATTTAAATGAAATCTGCTGCAGATCCGCAGCAGAAAATCAGCTGCGGATCCTGTAGGTGTGAACGCACCCTAAACTGTTTGAATATCCATGGCTTTGTAATGACAAAGCCGCAGAGATAGAAACATTTTACCCGCTGCAAGCATGTCTAAATTTTACACCCTTTAATAAATCTGAGCCATAGTGTTGTCCACTGTGTCCTGTTCACTTTGAAATCCATTGGAAGCCGCCTGACTGCTCAGTCTCCAATCTCTCCTCTCTTGATATTTTATCTAAGCTATTTTATGACCATATCTAAGCTGACCTTTGTGCTGAAACTATAATGGGTGAAAATTAAACTAAAACCGCCATGTTTTTAAACAGTGTAAACTTAAATAGAAGCCTTAGGGTCCGTTTACACACGCAGATTACCTGACAGATTTTTGCAGCCAAGGCCAGGAATGGACTATAAACAGGGAACAGGTCATAAAGGAAAGACTGAGATTTCCCTTTTTTTCAAATCCATTTCTGGTTTTGGCTGCAAAAATCTTTCAGATATCTGTCACATAATCTGTGTGTGTTAACGAACCCTAAAAGTGACTCTGTACCCACAATCTGCCCCCCCCAAACCACTTGTACCTTCGGATAGCTGCTTTTAATCCAAGATCTGTCCTATGGTCCGTTTGGCAGGTGATGCAGTTATTGTCCTAAAAAAATACTTTTAAACTTTAAGCCCGTGCCAAACGGGAGTATCTGTGCCCTAACTTTGCACCACCCCTCCGTCTCCTCCCCGCCCTCTTCATCATTAGGAATGCCACTGAAACATTTTCTCCATGCTGAACATTACACAGGTCCTTAACGATCCAGCCCATGTGCCGGGCTGACACAGGTGGGGAATAGGAGGCAATCTGCCTGGAGCATTCCTAATAATGAGTAGGATGGGGAGGAGGGACGGAGGGGTGGTGCAAAGTTAGAGCACAGATACTCCCGTTTGGCACGGGGCTTCAAGTTTAAAAGTATTTTTTTAGGACAATAAGTGCATCACCTGCCAAACGGACCCCAGGACAGATCTTGGATTAAAAGCCGCTATCCGAAGGTACAAGTGGTTTGGGGGGGTCAGATTGTGGGTACAGAGTCGCTTTAAAGGGGTTGTTCAGCCAGGGCCTCTTTTTTTCAGAATGCCCTGGGATGGGATGGGTAAAAAAATAACATGCACTTACCTCTTTGTCGTCTTATATTCCGCCACAGGCCCACTTAGCCGTTCAGTGGCAGAGGCGTGGATCCGCTTTCCACCCAAAGAATTGACATGTTAATTCTTTGGGCGGATTCTGCTAGAGAAATCCTATAGAAGTCATTGGGGCTTTGCATTTTCGCATTCCGCTCGAATTCCGTGCTTATTCCGCCAGAGCTGAAGAAGAGGAAATTTCATGCAGGACAAAGAAACATATGGAGAGAACAAGGGGACAGTGCTGAGTTATCATGGCAGTAAGGGGTTATTGGGTAAGGCACTGTTTTCTCTGCTTAGGGAGCATTCACATGTTCTGTGCATGACTCGTAAATACAAATGATGTGCTACAGAACAGAGTTCGGAGCTCCTGGCATTATTTATCATTATGATGCTTGGAGCACTAAAAGAGTAAAAATTTGAGCACTACTTTACGGATACAGCCTCAGACTCAGTACAGTGGCGCAAAAATTTTAAGTGGATCTGTACCCATAGTCTGTCCCCTACAAACCACTTGTACCTTCGGATATCTGCTTTCAATCCAAGATCTGTCCTGGCGTCTGTTCGACAGGTGATGCAGTTTTTGTCCTAAAAAAACAACTTTTAAACTAGCAGCCCTGTGCCAAATTGCCGTGGCCTAGAGTACCCATGCCCTAGGACTGCGACGCCTAATAGTGAACAGGGCGGGGGCCGGAAGGAGAGGCATCGCAGGCCTAGGGCACAGACTCTCTAAGCCACACGAATTTGACACAGGGCTGCAAGTTTAAAAGTTGTTTTTTTAGGACAATAGCTGCATTACCTGCCGAACGGACTCCAGGACAGATCTTGGATTAAAAGCAGCTATCTGATGGTACAAGCGGTTTGGGGGGGAGGGGGGCTGGGACTAAGGGTACAGAGTCGCTTTAAATTGTTGTGGAGCTTTTAGCATCATAATGATACATGATCCTAGGAGCTCTGTGAGTCAGGTCTGTGGCACATCTTCCGTGCACGAACCATAATAACATAACTGGTGAATGCCCCCGTTAGGCTGTATCCCACCGTGTCAGTATGTTACATGGCTGCTAGGGGGCAGACGTGTCTCTGCAAACATTGTATTATCTCTATAAACCTCATTTTGCAACAAAAATTAATTAAAGACACAGTGATGAAGCTGTATAGCGTCGCTGTGCACCTGTATAGCACCGCGGTCACCACTTGAAGCAGTGCTAGGGACTAATACCTTTGTGATGCGGCATGTCATAGAACTAAATGGAGCTATTTATTGGTTTGCCAGATTTTTACCCCATCTGTTCAGAAACAAGGAGAGCAGGGGGGATATTTCAATGCGACCATTTACATCATAGGAGCATGAGGATGTGGTCAGAATATGGTGGTTATACGAATGGTATTTACAGATGTCAGGGGAAAAACTACAGTTGGCGGCTTGTGACCACATATTAGAAGAGAAGTCCGGGCATTTTTTTGTTTGTTTTTTTACATTATATATCAGAAGATAAATAATAAATAGTGGTCCAAACGCCACATGTACATGAATGGGTACCCATGAAAACTAGAGATCTTGGCACGTAAAATAAGACCCCAAGCAGCCCTGTAGGTTGAAAAATAAATGGAAAATAATGGAAATGCAAAAATGAAAATTGGCCTCGTATTATGGCCAAAATCCACTGTGCCCTTAAAGGGTTAAATGAGGGCAGCATAAACTAGTGACAGAAATGCTCAACAGCTCAATGTATGACATCGTTCTTTTCAGCGATTCTCCTGTTATGTAGGTGAATGGGCTTTGTGCCACAGCTATCTGCCTATACATGGTGTGTGTGTGTATATATATATATATATATATATATATATATATATATATATATATATATATATATATATACACACACACACACAAACACAGATAGACAACTCTACATCGCCCAGTGGGCAGAGGGGGTTGGTGCTCATGAATATCCAGGACTACTCAGCAAACACACACAATGGTGACGACTACTTACTGTGCCTGCTTTTTAGGAGGATATCTCCAAATCAGCTGCATAGAACAATATAAATGAAACATCATTCTGTTCAACATTCCTTCCGGCGGGGGGGGGGGGGGGCTCTGTTACAGGCATTCCACGTCCGTGTTCCGTGTGAATTCAGTTTTAGATCAGCCAGTATAGATCTGCTCTTTATGGATCCTTGTATTCTGGCTATCTGCACATAAGGCTCCTTGGGTGTCATACGGCTGCTACCTAATGTACTACCTGACACTCATCGTTCCTGATGCTAAATCAGACAGACGATCGTAAGTAGAGTCAACTTACATTTATTAAAAGCGAATATGCCCCCCCCCTCACCTCAACGAGAATAAGAAGCTGGTTGCCCTGAAGCATTGTGCTTTATAATTGCTTCCATGTTATACGTGTGCGCGTGTGACTTGATTTTATTAAAAAATAAAAAGATGTTTTATTCGGTGGTGGATAGTGTGATAGAGACAAGGGTTAGGGTTCCTTCTTTCTTCTGTAAGCGTGCCACTGCCCACCTCCCTATACACCAGTGCTGTATACTAGCGATGTACATACACAGTTACTGAGGCCTTGGTCTGTAGACTCACCACAATTGCTCTGCATAAATGACAGCACCAGGCTAGTATGGCACCTGTCATTCTGTCGGCATAGACACAGTCGCTGTGGATGCTCCCTTGGTTTGCAGATTCACTAGCGTTATTCACATCCATGACGGCTATGATGAATCCATCTTTGAATGGGTCCCATTATACACTCTCCATGTGCCAGACCCCACTTATGTGTAGTGTGTGCATAGTATATGTCTTTCATTGATTTGAGATATCACCCATACTCTATAATGTTATACAACTCCTGTATCGCTGCTTTGGGCTATCATCCATATCCTCCTGTTCGGCATGTGTTTCCTGTATATATTAGTCACCCGGGCATTATGTTGTGTTTTTCTTGATCCCAGTGGTGTGTAGCTTTGAATATGGTGACAAATAAAGATGTTAGCAGAATTGGTAGGGCAATGCTTTGTTAGTAGGGAGTGTCGTGCATACCACTATTGTTATATTATGGTGACACATGTGTCACAAGGGAGTGAGGTCAGCCGTCAGCCTGTATAGGGAGGCGTCATCATAGAAGCACAGTTTCTGTTGACTTCCCATACCTGTGACTACCTCGTCATATGGTAGTGTGACATACACTCACCGGCCACTTTATTAGGTACACCATGCTAGTAACGGGTGGTCATCTGCTGCTGTAGCCCATCTGCCTCAAAGTTGGACGTACTGTGCGTTCAGAGATGCTCTTCGGCCTACCTTGGTTGTAACGGTTGGCTATTTGAGTCACTGTTGCCTTTCTATCAGCTCGAACCAGTCTGCCCATTCTCCTCTGACCTCTGGCATCAACAAGGCATTTCCGCCCACAGAACTGCCGCTCACTGGATATTTTTTCTTTTTCGGACCATTCTCTGTAAACCCTAGAGATGGTTGTGCGTGAAAATCCCAGTAGATCAGCAGTTTCTGAAATACTCAGACCAGCCCTTCTGGCACCAACAACCATGCCACGTTCAAAGGCCTCACATCACCTTTCTTCCCCATACTGATGCTCGGTTTGAACTGCAGGAGATTGTCTTGACCATGTCTACATGCCTAAATGCACTGAGTTGCCGCCATGTGATTGGCTGATCAGAAATTAAGTGGTAACGTGCAGTTGGACAGGTGTACCTAATAAAGTGGCCGGTGAGTGTAGATCAATCACTTATCCATTGTATCCTGGGGGATCTGTGTATAATCATTATGATATATAGGAGCTCAGGGGCATTCACCACATCTGCAGAAATGGGAAAAGGAGAGCCACATATGTTATCTCTTGTTTGGATGGATTGATGTTTTTCTTTTTAATTCCCTAACAACACCTAATTGTTTCCCTAAAGCTGTTCAGATAGTGATTGTCATAATACATACTGGAAGAGTGCAGTACTATACTAATGGTGCGTTTACACAGGCAGATTTATCTGACAGATTTTTTAAGCCAAAGCCAGGAACAGACCATAAACAGGGGAAAGACTGGGATCTATACTCTTTTTAAATCCATTCCTGGTTTTGGCTTCCAAAATCTGTCAGATAAATCTCTCTGTGTAAACGCACCATTATGGTGCGTTTACACAGAGAGATTATCTGACAAATTATCTGCCAAAGATTTGAAGCCAAAGCCAGGAATGGATTTGAAAAGAGGAGAAATCTCAGGCTTTCCTTTATGACCTGATCTCTGTTTATAGTCTGTTCCTGGTTTTGGCTTCAAATCTTTGGCAGATAATCTTTCTGTGTAAACGCACCATTAGGGTCCTATTACACAGATAGATTTATCTAATAGATCATTGAAGCCAAAGCCAGGAACAGACCATAAACAAAGAAAAGGTCATTATGGAAAGACTCAGATTTCTCCTTTTTTCAAATCCATTCCTGGCATTGGTCTTAAAAATCTGTCGGATAGTCAGTGTGTGTAATAGGGCTTTAAAGGAGAAGTCCGGCACTGCAACATAATAACCACCACTACTCACCTGTCCTTGTGCCTTTCCAGCACCGGATCGCCATTACGGCACCCCTGCTGGGTCATCTTCTCAGCTGATGTCTTGACCCAGCTGATTGACAGCCCGCTCAGCCAGTCATTGACTGGGATGGGATGCTGCTCCAGTCACTGATTGGCTGATAGGGCTTTCCATCAGCGGGGTCAGCCATTTTCCGCCAAGTCATGACATCATCAGAACTTGGGAGGGTATGCTTTCCGGCGAGCGCCTGGGAGCTGGTGTGGCGGCACTTCATGGCCACAGGGAGAGGTAAGTAGCATTTTGTTATTATGTTCCCCCCCTTGCCCTGCCTGACCGTTTGTTAACATCGCCGGACTTTTCCTTTAAAGCAATTGTACCATCAGGTACATTCCCTTTGACATTACCGCTGAATAGAACGGCACTGGTGTGGAAAAAACGTTTTTGAACCGCGGACGTGTTTTTTGTGTATGGCGCCGCTCTATTTACAGGCACAGCGTCTGGGGTGAAGCACTGGAGGGGGGCCGTCCCGCCTCAGTGGGAGGAAACCCCCTCCCCTCTATGATGCGGCTCCATTGTTTCTAATGTAAAGTTAAAGTGAATGTACCTGATGGTACATTTGCTTTAAGGCTTCATTCACACGTTCAGCGATTTTTCAGGTCTCCATAAAGGTCCGCTGTTTTTAGTCCGTGAAATATGGTCTGTTAATGCATCCATAGTGCATCCGCATCCGTTAAAATCTTTAACTGCCAAGAAAAAAATTAAGTTTTTTTACGGATATCAAATATGACATCCTTAGCGTTCACAAAAAACTGGGATGCCCGTAGACTTCTATTGGTAATCTGTACCTCATTTAAAATCTGCACTAGGACATGACCTTTTTATTTTGCAGTGCGGATTGTGGATCTACAATAGAATGGAGTGTGTGAATATCCCAGTAGAAATCAATGGGCAATGAGTTGATCCGTGACTGTTCATCCGCAATCATGAACAACTTTGCGGGAAGTGTGAATAAGGCCTAATGCTTTACAAAATGGATATTTCCATCAGGACCGAAGCAAGCAGTCTGCAAAAAATTATGTCTATTTTGCATCCATAATCTGTATTTTTTTTGCAGATCTGCAAAGAAGGGGAAGGAGATAGTTAAAGAAGAGGGAATGATTTAAAATTATTATGGTACTCGTTTATATTTTTTATGAATTTGCAGACGTTATGGACGCTTCCATCCCATAGACTTCTATGGAAGAATCCGTACTGGTCCGTATTAGGGCATGTCAGTAATTTTTGCAGATTACGGATCCGTAAAACTACGGACAATGTGAAAGCCCAATTGAAATCAATGTACCCTAAATTAATCTGTACTGGTGGATTTAGACAAACGAAACGTGTGACTGTAGCCTTAAAAACAAATGGGGGGATATACAATATGATTATAATAGAACTGTAAGAAATTGGCTTATTCAAATGGGATTTACAAATAAAAAATCCAAGTAAAAGTGTGACATAAACCCAAGGGAATGAGGTTACAGTGGGTAACAGAGAAAGTGATTTTGTGACCAAGAGGATGATGGCCAAGATTTTTGTCTGTGGCTATAAATCATGTAAAGATAAAGCCTGAAGAAAGCTCTCATTTCTCCCACTCATATACAAAAAAAAAGGTTGTGTTGCAGGTGAAGGACCAGGGTTGATAGAATCATTGCCTCAATAGTCAATGCTGAAATGTCAGCTCAGCTGTGTCACTTCAGTAGTGTAGAGCTTTAAAGCGGAACTATCAACGAACCTGCTGATATCCCCCAGCAGCTCTTTATGTCATGTCCCCACTGATGTAAATGGTTTTCAATTTGGTCCCGCGGTTCCCCGAGTTTTTAGATAGAATAAGACATGCAAATTTGCCTCTTATGAGCATTTAGGGCGTTACGAGCACCCCCTTGATCCGCCGCTCCGCCCCACCCACTATGCATATTCATATATGTATAGTAGTGGGTCTTGTAATGGCACATGTGGATCGGGTATTCCTATAAGCATTCTATCCCCAGCCCAGCATGCCTGTCATCTGCCACCTCACCTCCAGGGATCTGTGCTGACGCAGAGGGGTCTGATGAGGCCTGTAATCCCGACCGAACATGGAAGCGTCTCCAGTTGCCATGATGATCGCAGGAGGCGCACGGGGACGCTTGAATGAGACTCTTCCGTGTTTGGTCGGGATTACAGGCCTCATCAGACTCCTGTGGTAGCACAGATCCCGGGAGGTAAGGTGGCAGATGACAGGCACGCTGGGCTGGGGATAGAATGCTTGTAGAGATACCCGATCCACACGCTGTTACAAGACCCACTACTATGCATATATGCATAGTGGGCAGAGCGGGCGGCCCAAGGGGGTGCTCGTAACGCCCTAAATGCTCCTAAGAGGCCAATTTGCATATCTTATTCTATCTAAAAACTTGGGAATCGTGGGACCAAAGGGAAAACCCATTTACAGCAGTGGGGACATGACGTAAAGAGCTGCTGGGGGATATCAGCAGGTTCGTTTACACGAAGCTGCTGATAGTTCCGCTTTAAAGGAGACCTTTCACCCTGACACCCGGGGCAGAGCTCGCCCAACCCCTTGGTTGAGCCCCAGATACTTACCCCCTTCTGCAAGTCCCACTCCAGAAGCCAGTCCCGCAGCGGAGAAATCGTCGCCCAATGGACTGCGTGCGCAATATGTAAATGACCTAAGATGAGTCCAACGTCCATAGAAATTCACTGGAGCAATTTTATAGTTTTAAAGTTAGATCCAGAATTGTTGCTATATAGCATATAATGTTCTATCCTATACCATAACGTTTCTCGGCTTCGCACAATTTTGGGCCTTTTTGGGGAACTCAGTCACCTGGTAAGACACACCGCACTCCTGCCACCGCTTGTAAACAAAGAGAACACGGCTGCCCACAATCAGAGTTCCCATACTGAGTATCACAAGGCTAGACGCTCTCTCCGCTCCGTTTTCAGATTGGTTTCTGTCCATGATATACAGTTAACTTACGGACCATATAGCACTGACTGAACTCGGATTTGTGAATCTGGCTTTACCGTATACCTACAGTGTCTAAGGCCACGCAATCTTCAGCTCCAGAGGGAAGAGGCAGGCCCCACTGGACAGTAACTGGACATTGGCATTTCTCAATTTTTTTTTTTAATGCATTTTATTATAACAAAAAGAAACAATAAAACATCAAGGCACTCAGCAATTCTTGGGTAGCCAAGAAACGCCGACTCAAACACGCAAAACAAACCAGAGATAGGTCAGAGTCCTACAAATCCATGTCGGATCAGTAGCCATGTCAATGAAATCAAGTCCCGTCTCATGCCCTGCAGACATCATGTAATGTGAGGGCACTTTTCTAATGAATGAGACTCATGCGTGGGCAACTGTACCACCCAGCATGGCCTGCGTCTCCCGTCCTGCATCCTTAAAGGGTTTAGGATATAGATATTTTTCAGTTTTATTGCAGTAGCTGTTTGTGCAGAGAGAAAATAGGAAAAAATGTAGTAGTTGTATTTGGCTTAATTTGGTTTTGTCGGTGACCGTCTTATCGACCAAATTGGTGACTACCTCAGTTGCTGCACTTCCTTGGCTCTTCTCTTGGGGGAAAAAAATAATTGTTTCAACTAAACCTAGCTGCTGCTCTTATTTCTGATTTATTATTCAAGTGTCCCCTGCTATACTATGTATGTACAGTAGATGGCAGCAGAGTACCGTGAAATAATCGAGCACTGTCGCTGCCATCTCAGGCTACGTTAGTAGAAATGTTGATGTGGAAAAACCACTGATGGCTATGGACAACCACGCGTTTTCATGCCTACCTGAATAATTCAGTGATCACAATGCTGTGGTTGTGTGTTCTTGACTGTAGCTTATATGAATTCATCTAATCTAATGCCTCGGAGCGTTTGTTTGTGTTTGTAGTATTTCCAGATGTTCAAATATCTATAAAAAGGCTAAAAAATACATTATTAGGAATTATATGTGTAATAATGAATACATCGTTGCAATCACTGTTGGCACTGAAGTACAGAGCAGATCTCTACAAACATGTATTTAAAGCAAATAGTCTGAAATGTGTGACTGATTATTGCTGTGTGCTATGTATAGTCTCCAGATCGATACATAATATACATCTGTCACAGGTTATTTCAGAGCTTTCATAGCACAACATGGACGTCTCTTGTAGTGAACAATTCTCGACTAGCAACCTGTCTTTTCCATTATCTTCTATTGTGGTGGGATGGCTCTATTGTTCGGATGTAATTGTCTGCTTTACGGAGCTCATTTCCATAAACCTAATTAGTACATGTGAATGGAGCTTGTTGTTTTCTCTGTATATAGTGCATTATGCCGTATGTATCTGTAAGGTCTCTGCTTGTCATTATAGAAAGGGAACCAGCATGTTTAAAAGGGTTGTTCACCAAAATGTCTTTTCTTTTCAATCAACTGGTGCCAGAAAGTGCCAGAGATTTTTAATTTACTTCTATTAAAACTATCTAAAATCTTCCAGTACTTTATCAGCTGCTGCATGTCTTGCAGGAAGTGGTGGATTCTTTCCAGTCTGGAAAGCAGGAGAGGTTTTCTATGGGGAGTTGCTGCTGCTCTGGACAGTTCCTGACATGGACAGAGGTGGCAGCAGAGAGCACTGTGTCAGACTGGAGAGAATACACCACTTCCTGCAGGACATACAGCAGCTGATTTTTTATAGAAATAAATTACAAATTTCTGGCACCAGTTGATTGGAAAGAACCCCTTTAAATTCATGATCACACAGGTGCATGGCTAGTTATCCGTCCTTGGACATTTGGTAGGTACTAACCAGTACTTACCAGGAATGCCAAACAAGTCCTGCCTTCTGGAAATGCTTTTACATAGTCCTCTAACAGTGACACATGGCCCTAGTCATAGTTCTCAGACCATATCGCCTTCTTCCAGCACATAAACTTTTATAACTTTTTTTTTTTTTTTGCATCTATGATTAATTTTCACGTCTTTCCCGCAAATTGCACTATTTTCCACATAGAGACCCACATGAACCCTTATTTTTTGCGTCACTAATTGTACTTTGCAATGACAGGCTGAATTTTTGCATAAAGTACACTGCGAAACCAGAAAAAAATTCAAAGTGTGGTGAAATTGAAAAAAAAACAAAACATTTCTTTTTTTTGAGGGGACTGTGTTTTTACGCCATTCGCCCTGGGGTAAAACTGAAGTCGTTACGATTAAAACGATATATAACATGTATAACTTTTCTTGTATCTGATGGCCTGTAAAAAATTCAAACCATTGTTAACAAATATACGTTCCTTAAACTCGCTCCATTCCCAGGCTTATAGCGCTTTTGTCCTTTGGTCTATGGGGCTGTGTGAGGTGTCATTTTTTGCGCCATGATGTGTTCTTTCTATCGGTACCTTGATTGCGTATATGCGACTTTTTGATCGCTTTTTATTACATTTTTTCTGAATTTGATACAACCAAAAATGCGCAATTTTGCACTTTGGGATTTTTTCGCGCTGACGCCGTTTACTGTGCGAGATCAGGAATGTGATTAATTAATAGTTTGGGCGATTACGCACGCGGCGATAGCAAACATGTTTATTTACTTTTATTCAAAACCTGGGAAAAGGGGGGTGATTCAAACTTTTATTAGGGAGGGGGCTTTTTATTAATAATACTTTTTTTTTTTTTTACACACGTATACTAGAAGCCCCCCTGGGGTTAGGTTTATTCCCCCTGGGTTTAGGGTTATCCCCCCTGGGGGACTTCTAGTATATACACTTTGATCTCTCATTGAGATCTTTGCTGTATACTGATACAGCAAAGATCAATGAGATCGGCACTCGTTTGCTTTCGGCTGCTGTAGCCGAAAACAAACGAGTGCCGAGCCGGGGTCGGCGCCTTCTTGGCGGACACCCCGGCCGGCTGCAGACACGGAGATCGCTGATCTCCCCCACTAGACACCAGGGAACGGCTGCCTCCGGTAATCGGAGGCAGCTGTCAACTTTGACAGCTGCCTCCGATTACTTGATTAGCGGGCACGGCGATCAGAGCGTGCCTGCTAATAAGCTGCGTTCCCAGGCTACATGCGGCACCCGGTCACCGCGCGGCCCCGCTCTGAACACCTCCTGGAGACATATGACGTACGGGTACGTCATATGTCCTTAAGAGGTTAAAGTAGAAGTCCAGAGAAAATTTTTATTAAAGTATTGTATTGCCTTCCAAAAGTTATACAAATCCCCAATATACACTTGCTTATAAAGTGCTTTTACTTCCCCCCTGCACTTCCTACTGCATCAAGGCTTCACCACCTGGATAACATGGTGATGTCATGACCCGACTCCCAGAGCTGTGCGGGCTGTGGCTGCTGGAGAGGATGATGGCAGGGGGATGCTCAGTGTCCCTCCAGTGCCCTGTGTCTGTCAGTGTCCCCCTGCCATCATCCTCTCCAGCAGCCACAGCCCACACAGCTCTGGGAGTTGGCATCACCATGTTATCCAGGAAGTGACATCACCATGTTATCCAGGAAGTGACATCACCGTGTTATCCAGGAAGTGAAGCCTTGATGTAGTAGTAAGTGCAGGGAAAAAAGCACTTTATACGCCTTTCCCATAATAAGTGTATATTGGTGATTTGTATAACTTTTGGGGGCAATACAATACTTTAAATTAAAATTTTTGCCGGACTTCTCCTTTAACATTAATCCCCCCTATTTCCAGCCGTCTAAACCAGGAGTGCATCTTATAGTTAGGGTGCGTCCTTATAAATAGTAAAATGTGGTATGTGTGCGTATGGTTGTAATATTCTCTTTGTGGGTTGTGTGATTTAGTTTCTTAATTGTAAGCGCTGAGCTTTGGACAGATTTTCTAAGTATCGGATGACTGGAGGGTTTTATCCTGTTTAGCGTGCTCACTTTCTGTGGACCTGGGGGAAATCTCCTTCGTATATTTAAGGTAGCAATAGCAGCTTTGTCTGCCTTGTAAAGTCTATCTGTTCTGCTGTAAAAGCAATGATTGTGTCATCAAAAGGGAGGACTGTAAAGAACTGTTTGCGCATAGGATTAAGAGATTATATGAAACCCCTGGGGCTTCTGTGTATTATACTGCAAAGCCGACCATTTCTTTTTTTTCTGCTCAGAAAATAATTATGGACACCATTAGCCTTGATGAGTTATAAGCTTCTTTTACATCTTAAAAATACTCAAAAGAACTCCATATGATGAATGGATGAGATTCCTTATGTCTTATAAAATACATTGTAGTATATATTATACGGTGGTGTACTGCCATATATGCTATGGTCCCACTGGGGAGCGGCGGGTCCGTCCCCAGTGCAAAGAGCCAGACCGGTGCACGGCAAAAGAACAGCGCTAAGCTGCGTTTAAAAAAAAAAAACTGCGCCCCTGGGATCCTGGCACTGGCACCGATCTGCTAATGTAAGAAAAAAGGCGATGTAACCGATTGTAAATTTGCTTTAAATAGCTGAACAAGCAATACAGTCATGGTTGTAGCGGTCTGGCCGCACTTTTGTTCTTGCCTTCTAAAGGCATGGGGATGGGCACCAATCTCAGTGGTGCTTATTTGTGTCCCCACACCAGGCGTTAAGGGACTCTAAAGCGACTTTGTACTCACAATCTGTTACCCCCAAACTTCTTGTACCTTCGGATAGCTGCTTTTAATCCAAGATCTGTCCTGGAGTCCGTTCGGCAGGTGATACAGTTATTGTCCTAAAAGACCACTTTTAAACTTGCAGTCCTTTGTCAAATTGGCGTGGCCTAGAGTGTCTGTGCCCTAGGTTTGCAACATCCCTCCTTCCCGCCCTCTTTACCATTAGGAATACCCCAGGCAGGTTTTCTCCTATTCATCACCTGTCTGAACACTGCACATGTGTTGGATCGTTAAGGCATCGGTGCAGTGTTCAGACAAGTGGTGATTAGGAGAAATCCTGCCCAGGGACATTTCTATGATGAACACTGAAACTGTAGGCCACACCAATATGACACAGAGCTGCAAGTTTAAAAGTAATTTTTTTAGGACAATAACTGCGTCACCTGCCGAACGGACCCCAGGACAGATCTTGGATTAAAAGCAGCTATCCGACAGTACAAGTGGTTTGGGGGGGGGGGGGGGATTGTGGGTACAGAGTCAATATAAACAGTTTAGACATAAATTATATCTACAGGAGGTAGGTGTTCTGAACATAAACCCCTTCACGTTACTGTGTCATAAAGTTGCATGTCAGAACAGATCTCTGACATATTTGACTACAGAACCTCCTGGCTCCTCACAGGTCCAGCTGACAGCCGCAAAGTCACGTACCTGGCTGAGCGATTGCCCACTCAGCCAATCAGAGCTTGGGGCGAGACACTACCCCAGTCACTGACTGGCTGAGCAGGCAATTGCTCAGCCCGACCGTGATGTGGCTGGAAGAGCTGGGTATCTGACTACCTGGATTCCAGCTGAAAATAACATCTGGTGGACGGGAGCGGTGCTACGGGGGCATGGGGATGGGTAGGTTTATTTGGTTCCTTCACCCCCTGCATGCCTTACTTTTTTATTTTCATGGGACTTTCCTTTAAACTATGTTCTCATTGATGTGCATGCGCAGGCTTCCACCCCAAGTAAGTACTCTCTCTTTCAAGGGGTTGGCCACGTTATGTTTTGTTTTTTTTCCGCCTGATTTACATACCATAACATACCCTAAGTTTGAAGACTAATGGTGCGTTTATACAGAAAGATTTATCTGACAGATTTTGGAAGGCAAAACCAGGAACAGACTATAAACAGAGATCAGGTCATAAAGGAAGGACTGAGATGTCGCCTCTTTCCAAATCCATTCCCGGCTTTGGCTTCCGAAATCTATCAGATAAATCTTTCTGTGTAAACGCACCATAATGTCCTCATATTAGAAACCTTTTCTGCAGGCCCACTCTACGTGTAACAATATTGATTTACCCCCCCCCCCCCCCCCCCCCCCCATGGCCCCCCTGGTCGCAGTCTGCATCCTGGTGGCATCTTCATGCTTGTAGAAGAGCAGGTGACGTACAAATCACTGCCCCTGCACTTCCTGCTTTAGCCCAGTGTACAGCTATAGAGGAGGCACAGTGATGTTTATGTTACTTGCTTCTCTACAGGCACATTTATTATCTGTTTTGGACACTTCAGACACACTTTTCTGTCTGGTCACTAAAGGGGCATGGCCTTGGTAAAAGGGTGTGGCCTAGGGTGCAAGACTATGTGGCAAAAAATTGTGTGACAACTTTCCTACTTGTCTACACTGCTCCTTAATCTTTTTTGACCGGAGTTGTCCTTTAAAGTGACTCTGTACCCACAATCTGCCCACTTCAAACTGCTTGTACCGTCAGATAGCTGCTTTTAATCCAAGATCTGTCCTGGAGTCCGTTTGGCAGGTCCGGTCCCGCGGCAATGTTCAAATCTTTTGCGCGCTCACGTCAGCCGCTGCTCTGACTGCTCTTCTGTCTCCTGCGATTGAACGTCAGAACAATGCTTTACAATGCATTCTCTGTGGAAGCGCGTGATTTCCGACGTTCAATCAAAGGAGACAGTAGAGGAGTCACAGCAGCGGATGACGTGAGTGGGACACCGATCACCTGCAGTGAGTATACAATAATTAATTTTTTGTGAAAGTTGGAAATTAGCTACAATGTAAAGGGTAGTGGCAATACCAGCATTTCACCACAACTTGATGATTTGTTAGCAAGCTGAACTGCAGTTTATAATCACCAAAGATTTCACCCCGTGCATTGAAAAGGGTAAATTCTGTGTTGAGAATCCACAGCTTTTCTGCACAAGAATGAATAATAATAATATATTTTATAATATTTATTTGTATAGCGCCAACAGATTCTGCAGTGTTTTTTGATTTTTATGCACACATGGTACAGAGGTTTCATTTACAAATTACAAAATTTAAGTAATTAGAATAAATAAAAATACAAAGGGGATACGAGACCTGCTCGCTAGAGCTTACAGACTTCAACTGAGGTCACACAGGAGACACAAGTGCTTTATATGCCCATGGTCGAGCCATTGTACATAGTCAGAAAGTGCTGGATGTACATAGTCAAAAAACCAATCACACACCAATGTCTGAGTACAGGTAAAACGTAAAAAGTGCATGGAACCGTTGGAGATTAGTAGAAGATAGAGTAGAAGGTGATTGGACAGCTGAAGGGGGAGAAGTTTAGCGAATGTTATAAGCCTGAAGAGACGAGTCTTTGGGGCACACTTAAAGGAAGCCTGTCACCCCGGCTTCTGGGGTGGAGCCCCTTATACTTACCCCTTCCTGCTCCAGTCTTTCTCTATGGGCGTTAGACTCGTCTCTGGTGAGTGATGCACGGCTTCCGACGGGGTTTTCTCAGCGGCGGGACCGGGATTTCGAGAGAGGGATACGTATAAGGGGCTTCACCGGGGCAGCCGGGGTAACAGGTCCCCTTTAATACTGTCAGTGATGGGTATGAGTCTAAGGTCTTTAGGTTGGGCATTCCAAAGAACTGGTGCAGCACAAGAGAAGTCTTGGAGGTGGGAGACATGAACCTACTCCTCCACATTTGAAAACCATTGGTATTATACTGTAAAGTGCTTGAGTTGTGTGTTGCTGAGTCTAAACTGCAAATCTGCCCTGTCTGTTTATGGTCTTTGGCTGTAAGTATGAATATTTACAATATACAGTGAAGCTGTAAATGTTGGCACCCTGAATTTTTTCCGGAAAACTAGTTTTGTGATACAAATGTTTACTATTTGAAAAAAATTAAGCCAATAAAAAATCGTTGGACGTCAGAAAAATGCCAGGCAAAAGTTGTGTGTGAACTCTGCCTTCCGGTTGTTGAGCCCAAGACCCAGAAGTGCTGCATCAGGAATCGCCTGACCCTCAGGGGCATGTATAAACATTGTCATTGGTTTTATAGAAAGCCAGATGAATTAACAATGTAAAGAATTAATTTATTTTAGTGGTTTTCTGTAGAATTGGATGAGCAGAAAACATCCTTGAATAAGAATCTTTAAATGGCATCTTTCAGTGTAGAGTGTAAGCCGGCTGCCTGTACGTGCAGGTATCGGTGGAGGAGAGGGACATTTACATCCTAACAATGAGATGTTTGTCTGTGCTCCTTGCATTAACTAGGACAATGACTTCACTGTTCAAAAGTTTTATTATAGTTGCTTTTCAGATTTTTTTTTTTTCTTTTGTTGCTACTTTTAAGAAATGTCCAATATCCACTAGTTCAGCATTTAGGTCTTAAATATATCTTTAGACTTTTTGTGTGGAAAGTGTAAAACTAGCATCCAAAACATTCAGTCATGGAAATATCGCCAACGAACCTTGAAGTTTTCTGCAGCTCTGGACAGAATCCAATCTTCCAATTAAACTGTTTGCACATAATGACGTCCTTGTACTTTCAGTAGGCAGAGTATGCGGGTTGGAATTCTTTGCAGAGGCATTTCTTTCTGCTTCCTGTGCTCCATTTTAGATTGTAATGTCTGTGGAAGAGTGGGATTAACTCTTAAACTTCTCATTATAACTTTTTAGGCCAAGTCAAAATATTCAGGTGCAGTATGGGTTCTTACCATGTCACACTGGTATGAAAGTAGCCGAGGTATAGGGAGTATGCTGACCATCCCTTCACATTTATGCCTTTACAATTTGCTTAAAGGAGTTATCAGCGCTACAAAAACATGGCCACTTTGTTTAAGAAGAGCCCGTGGAGCCTCATTGAAGAGTCTCAAAACACAGGACTAGCCAGATATCCCTCCGGGATCTTCTTTTGCATATTCATGTTTCCCAGGGGGCAATGCACCTAGGACTTCGCTGCATTGAGCGCTTTCACTAGCAGCCGGCAGTGTTGTCGTTTGGCTGGTTTCTCTTATCACTTTTTTTAAGAGACAGCACTGCTCTAGTCTCCAGTTCAGGTGTGGTTTGCAATTACACTGCATTGAAGTGATTCTGTACCCACAATCTGACCCCCCCCCCCCCTCGCAAACAGCTTGTACTGTCAGCTGCTTTTACTCCAAGATCTGTCCTGGGGTCTGTTTGGCAGGTGATGCAGTTATTGTCCTAAAAAAACAACTTTTAAACTTGCAGCCCTGTGTCAGATTGGCATATCTTACAGTACCCATGCCCTAGCCTTGTGAGGCCCCTCCGTCCTTCCTCTCCGCCCTCCTAATCAGTAAGAATGCCCCTGGGAAGGATTTTTCCTATTCATCACCTGTCTGAACACTGCACAGGTGCCTTAACGATCCAGCTCATGTGCAGTGTTCAGGTGATGAATAGGAGAAATTGTTCTAGGGGCATTCGTAATGATGAAGAGGACGGGGAGGAGGGACGGAGGGGCCTCGCAATCCTAGGGCATGGGCACTCTAGGCCACACCAATTTGACACAGGGCTTCATGTTGCAAGGGTGTCAGATATACACTGGTGTAAACTGCCCATAGCAACCAATCACAGCTCCTCTCTCATGTTACCAGAGCTGGTCTATGAGTTTACCCCAGTGTATATTTTACGTCTTTTAATAAATGTCCCCCTTAGTCTTTAGTTACTGGGGGGGAATAAAACATATTTCCCATTTTATTTCATGGTAGTTGAAGTCCCCAATAATAATGACCTGTTTGTTGTTGTTGTTGTTGTTCTATTTGGTGTCCTATACAAAATCTCCCCTATCCATATTTTATTTATTTATATATGTATTTATTTTCCTCTTTATATTTCTACTTTGTATTTTCCTTTCCCGCACATATATCTCCCTGTAGAGTGGGCTTTACAAAAAGGCAAACCACTCCTGAGGGATTTATTCTGACGTTTTGAGCCACAAAGGATTCTTTTCCCTGTAAGATAAGGAATAGTTACTATAGAACTGTGAACTATTCACGTAGGCAAAACATATGGAGACTTGTATAGCTATCAATTGAATTTGAAGGAAAATTTTGCTCTTTTAGTCAAGTTCTAATAGTGGAAAACTTTATTTAACGTATGTAGGTTGTATGTGGGTTATTTTTATTGCTTTATTGATTAATAAACCATTGAATTGAGAGGAGTGATAACATTTCACTGGTAGAAGGTTAAATGTGGCTGCTTGTTTACAATGTTTACAAGCAGGGCTGTGAAGTCAGAGTCGTGGAGTCGGAACTAGTTTTGGCTGGAGTCAGAAAAAATATACCGACTACAGCGTTAAAAAAAAAAAATCTTAGAACAATTAAAAATTGAGTTTTGATATGAATTTTATAAGTTTTGCTCATTAATATATATATATATATATATATATATATATATATATATATATATATATATATAATAATATATATATATATTATGAACAAAATTCTAATAGGACACTGGCCCTCTTAGATAAGGCTGGTCGAGGAAAAGTGGTAGGTCACTATTTGGCAGTTTGTTTCTGAGCTGGAAGAGTCCATTGTGTGGGGGGAGATCTGTGCTGGTCTCTTCCTGGATGCTGGATGACATATGAGCAGCAGTGTAATATGAAGATATCCTGTGTAATATAGAGGAGGAGGAGGAGAAGACATACGTAGTGTAGCAGTAACCTCAGTCCCCAGTGTGGTGTTTTTCTTTAGTGTTCTATGTCTGCAGCAGGCTGTGTGTGTGTGTGCTATGGCTGCAGCAGGCTGTGTGTGTGTGTGCGCACGCTATGGTGTTCCCCCACACCCACAGGGACTCCTCTATATCACTGTGTGTGACTTCTCTATATCACTATGTGTGACCCCTCTATATCACTGTGGCTGACATCCTATATTACAGGTATCTGGCATTGTTAGCAGTGTTTCTGTGTGTATGGTGAATATTTAGTTAGAAACATAGAAGATTGTTAGCAGGAAAAGACCACCTGCTCCATCTAGTCTAGTTGTGAGTAGTTCAGGACATAGAGACTGGAGACTGGCTGCATCCACTGCACACACAGGAGAAGCTGCTTTAATTATTTCCTTATTCCCTCAGAAGTCGCCCCAGGATCATGTAGAACAATAGGAAGAAGCTGCTGAGCCAGTATGATAAATAACTCCCCTGGTATATGACTGGCCATTTATGAAAGAGCAGGAGTCTGAGTCGGTCCTGATAAAATTCAGGAGTCTGAGTCTGAGTTGGAGTCGGAGCTGCGGCTTACCGACTCCACAGCCCTGTTTACAAGTGCACCCGTGCCTAGCAACATCCCTAATCACTCATTGCATTTCAGCATATCCATGTCTTCCCATTTTAATTATTTATGGATGTTCGCTGCTCTTTCTGCTAATAGTTCAATAGCTCAGTACAGAAGGTGCTGTCCATGGAGCCACCTTTACAGTCAGTTCTGTTAAGACTACTTCTCGCATTGTCCCAATTGGTGTGAGTCTCAGCCACTGATCCCCCATCTAGATATATTAAAACAACTCTGTGCCCACAATCTGCCCCTAAACTGCTTGTACAGTCAGAAAGCCGCTTTTAATCTAAAATCTGTCCTGGGGTCCAGGTGATGCAGTTATTGTCCTTAAAAACAGCTTTTAAACTTTTAAGCAGCCTTGTTTCAAATTGGCATGGCCTAGAGTACCTGTGCCCTAGGCTTGCACCGTCCCTCCTCCCCGCCCTCTTCACCATTAGGAATGCCCCAGGCAGGATTTCTCTTGTTCATCACTTGTCTGAAATCCTGCCTGGACTGCACGTTTAAACATTGTTTTTTTTTAGGACAACAACTGCATCACCTGCCGAGCGGACCCCAGGACAGATCTCGGATTAAAAGCAGCTATCTGATGGTATAAGCGGTTTTGGGGGGGGGGGGCAGATTGTGGGTACAGAGTCGCTTTAAGGCAGTTCTTAAACCATTATGTGATATTCACTAAAGAAAGGCTCCAAATGGCGCATATAAACCAACAAATGGGTATTCTGACATACAGAGTTGACTAGACCAAACCAGTATGGCATTGTATACCATGGGGAAGTAGGCCAAACATAGTCACAGTGCTATGTTAAAAAATAAAGAAGCCATACCTACCTGTTCATGCTCCCCCACAGCCCTACGGTGGTGTCCCCCGACTCAGTAATTGCCCGTTCATCCAATCACTGTTCTGTCCCACCACATCCAGTGATCGGTTGAGCGGGCCTGTCTCAAGACCAGGAAGCACCTGTACACCGGGTGACAGGAGAGTTGGAATGCAGACAGCAGTGATGGAGCCAGGATACAGGTAAGTGGATCTTATTGCTTTCGCCCACCCATGAAAAATCTGCATCTCGAGGACATAGTAGTGTTTTTAATGTGACGAATATCGAAGAGATAGGAATTCAGAAATAGATTTTGAGCATTAGCCTGGGTGGATAAAGTTATAATGAATCGGGATAACCTTCGTAACTCACTCCAGTTTACATGTTTATGAAGCAGAGATGTTTCTTAGGGAAGACAGCTCTACCGCACAGCTTGACGAGACAGGTAATGAGACCGTCCCAAAAGCTGGACAGATTTCCTAGTGACTTGAGCTGCCTCCCATTTTCCAGCTCTAATCCCTTAATAACAGCCTACACACTATAAGTATGGCATCTTTGGGATAATTGCACCGACTTGCAGTCCAGACGGCCCTCTCTCTGTAATTATCTGCTACTTGGAGCTTGGAGAGGACGAATGTTATATGACAACTGATGTACAGATGGGAGGTTTCTATCGTTAATATCTTATTTTCCCTAAACAACGCTGGAAAGATTGGAATCAGAGTTTGGGAAGATGCTGCTTTACTGTAATTTGTGGCTGTTGTTTTCTGACATGTCTGCAGCCAGCTTACAGTGTATAAAGATTCCTCCACAGAGAATATCGGAAACCTTCATCTATGTTGCAGAACTTTACAATCTGTTCTGAAGGGTTTCCATTAAAGATGAGCAAATTTACAATAGGAAGCGAATCCCTTTGTTCCTATCTGCATTCTGCTCATCAGGCTGCGGGCTTTAAAGTCTTCTCCGCTGCGTGTTGCTCCTCCCCAGGTGCAGATGGATCCAGTCCAAGGAAACTCCACAACATTTACCAGGACTGGATCCATCTTTTCCCAGCACCCGGAGAGGAGCTGCACGGAGCAGACTTCAAAGCTCGCAGCCTGATGAGCAGAATGCTGTAGGAACAATGCAATTTGATTCATTTTTTTTTTGTTTTTTTTTTTAAGTCAATGTTTTTTTTTGTTGCATAAAACAGATGAAAAAAAAATGGTTTTGCAAAAATGCAGTGTAAACACAGCCTAACATTGCAAATTGAGGAAAATGAAATGATGATCTGTGTCAGTGGCCATGCTTGTAACTTCACTGTGACCACTTCATATTATGACTCTCTTAGGGCCCTTTTACACAGGACAATTATAATGCGAAAAATTGTTATATTGTCCGAATTTAAACAATAATTGTTCTGTGTAATTGCAGGTATCGATTGAAAAATCGTTCATGAGTGGTTGATCGTTGATTTAGATCTGAACCTAAAATCATCGTCAATCGTTCGCTGTAATCCCACATTCGTTCGCTTAAGTTCCGCATTTTTTCACTAATTGTTCAGTGTAATTGCTCATTGTTCATTGTTTTGCTGGGATCAGATGGAGTAAACAATTGTAGTAACGATCGCAATAACGATCTTAGTAACGATCATAACTAACGACCATTGTTCTGTGTAATATGGTGAACGATTTCTGGTTAACAATAAACAATCTCGTTTGCGATCGTTTATCGTTAGTTGATAAAAGTCGCTTTGTGTAATAGGACCCTTAGAAAAGTTGGTTTATGGCTAGAGAGATCCTGTGCTCAGCCTAGAGGACCTTACTCTTTAGATTCTGTGAATGAGCAAATTTTCAACATTTTTTTTTTACATTTGGTGGACTGATAGGAAGGGGATTGATTTGTGTATAGGTTAGGACATGTAACCCGGTAGTTAGCCACCCCCCTAGTCATCTTACTGTAATGTACCCCTCCTGCTTCTGGGATCCCTTGTTATACTATATATATAGAGCGTTTTCAGCGATATCTTGTCGGTTCCTCTTTGGATGAGTATTTTTAGTACATACTATTCCTGTAAGCAGAATTGCTGGCAGACATTGAAACAAGAGTATTGATGAATTTACATGAAACCTACCAATACAGTGGTTTCTTTACCAGAAGGTTCAGTTTTCAGGAAATGTAAAATAAGAAACAAATGGCTATTGTTGTTGGCCTTTGGTTTTCCACAATATATTTAGTTTTTTAACCACAAATACATTGGCCTATGGTTCCATTACATCCTTTGGTGGCAGAAGGGGTTAGCGGCAATTCTCCGCTACAATCTTGCATTATCGGCAGTGGATTGTATTTGTTTTTAGAATTTCGTCTTGCATGTAGTGGTTATGAACCGGGGACTGTCCTTGTTTTCCTCCATAGAGATCCATGAGGACAAAGACAGACCTTAAAGCGTAACTGTCATTTCAGTGTCATTTTTCTGAAAACATTAAATATCAACAGTACAAGCGATTTTAAGAAACTCTGTAATTGGTTTTATGTACTAAAAGAGTTTCCTTCTGTAGTGAAAAAGCAATCTCCCAGCCTCCCCCCTCACATCAAATGAAGCAGGATTTCTGTCTCCATTATGTGGCTATAGAGAGGGGAGGGGCTGTTAGGAGTGAGTGAGCACGGAGCAGTCCTGCAAAGCACAACACCCTGCAATCTTCTCTCAGTAAGTCCATAGATAAGCACTGACCTTTCTGACCCCAGAATCCTGCGGTTTAGGTGCCCACAGAGTCTACCAACAGCTGACCTTCATGTCACCTCTTCCTGCTCCCTCATCTCCCTCAGCCCCTCCCCCCTTCATAGGCTTACAATGGAGAGAGCAGAACCCGTCTTCACTGGCTTCTCTGTAATGAAGACGTGTTTGCCTGATAATGCACAGATAAGAAGTCAGGGGGGGAGGCTGGGAGATTGCTTCTTGAGTACAGAAGGAGGCTTTTTTGGCTGATGAAACCTATTACAGAGTTTCTTAAAATCGCTTATACTACTGATTTCTGCAATAAAAAAACATGACAGTTACTCTTTAAGAAAGGCTTGCTTTGTGCAGCCCCACTGTGGCTCCTTGTGCATACACCCTAAGAGGTCAACTAATCGGCTTAAAGCATAATGAACGTTACTAATAGATGTTATTGGTTCCATTGTAGTGTACCGGCCAGGCTGTAAGTTAAATGCAAGTCTTTATTCTCCTCGGTGCCATACAGGATAGAAGAGAGATTACCAGACTCCAGACACCGTGCTCTATTCCCTCTAAGACTGAATCTTTCATCCTTATCTATGTTTATTGGATTATGCAGCTTAAATAAAATGCCGAAACATATTAATGCAATAATCTGCCTTGTCCCCTGTTGCTGACACAAATTGGCATCTTTCCACATTGTAATGTGATATCTGAACAAGAAGTGCAGTTTGTTTTCTCATGCATTGTTGCCTGAAACGAATAAGACCTTTCCAAGTATCATTATGTGCAAGATGAACACGTGATTGTTGCTGGCCTCATATAAATAAACCTGCGGCACTTTGTCTTTACGTTAATTTGGATTGACTATGTTTGCACATGTCTTTGCAGGCCAGAGAACGGCATCCTGTGAACTCTGTCTTGTGACTATCACTTTTACTTCTCTATTTAAAAGAGAAGTCCGGCAAAAATTTTTAATTAAAGTATTGTATTGCTCCCCAAAAGTTATACAAATTACAATATACACTTATTACGGGAAATGCTTATGAAGAGCTTTTTTTCCCTGCACTTACTACTGCATCAAGGCTTCACTTCCTGGATAACATGGTGATGTCACTTCCTGGATAAAATGGTGGTGTCACTTCCTGGATAACATGGTGATGTCACTTCCTGGATAAAATGGTGATGTCAAGACCAGACTCCCAGAGCTGTGCGGGCTGTGGCTGCTGGAGAGGATGATGGCAGGGGGACACTGAGGGACACAGGGCACTGGAGGGACACTGAGCATCCCCCTGCCATCATCCTCTCCAGCAACCACAGCCCGCACAGCTCTGGGAGTCAGGTCGTGACATCACCATGTTATCCAGGAAGTGACATCACCATGTTATCCAGGAAGTGACATCACCATGTTATCCAGGAACTTTTGGGAGGCAATACAATACTTTAATAGAAATTTTCGCCGGACTTCTTCTTTAAGTTTAGTGGGCTTGAAGTACCCTGCAAGTCCTTGTAGTACTGGCTTTATGGGATCCCTAAATAAATAATATGGATGCTAGCACTAGCTAGCATTGACAATTCAGGACAACTTCTACAGCTTATACAGTAAGGGCATATATATATATTATATACACACACACTGTATATGTATGTATATACACTCACCGGCCACTTTATTAGGTACACCATGCTAGTAACGGGTTGGACCCCCTTTTGCCTTCAGAACTGCCTCAATTCTTCGTGGCATAGATACAACAAGGTGCTGGAAGCTTCCTCAGAGATTTTGGTCCATATTGACATGATGGCATCACATAGTTGCCGCAGATTTGTCGGCTACATATCCATGATGCCAATCTCCCGTTCCACCACATCCCAAAGATGCTCTATTGGATTGAGATCTGGTGACTGTGGAGGCCATTTGAGTACAGTGAACTCATTGTCATGTTCAAGAAACCAGTCTGAGATGATTCTAGCTTTATGACATGGCGCATTATCCTGCTGAAAGTAGCCATCAGATGTTGGGTACATTGTGGTCATAAAGGGATGGACATGCCAAAAATAAAAGAAGGTTCCAACAGCACCTCGGAGATACTCCAAATTTGATCGCAGGTAGAAGAATAGGATGCACGCAGGAGGGCTCACAATCCTTGGTGTGAGCACTAGACTGTAGTAAGAAAGGATACCCACAGCATCCGATGCAAAATAAAGTGTGTTTATTCACACATCAGGGTACAGAAGTGCAACGTTTCGGCCAGTCCGGCCTTGTCATGCTTGACAAAGGCCGGATTGGCCGAAACGTTGCACTTCTGTACCCTGATGTGTGAATAAACACACTTTATTTTGCATCGGATGCTGTGGGTATCCTTTCTTACTAAAGGGATGGACATGGTCAGCAACAATACTCAGGTAGGCTGTGGCGTTGCAACGATGCTCAATTGGTACCAAGGGGCCCAAAGAGTGCCAAGAAAATATTCCCCACACCATGACACCACCACCACCAGCCTGAACCGTTGATACAAGGCTGGATGGATCCATGCTTTCATGTTGTTGACGCCAAATTCTGACCCTACCATCCGAATGTCGCAGCAGAAATCGAGACTCATCAGACCAGGCAACGTTTTTCCAATCATCTACTGTCCAATTTCGATGAGCTTGTGCAAATTGTAGCCTCAGTTTCCTGTTCTTAGCTGAAAGGAGTGGCACCCGGTGTGGTCTTCTGCTGCTGTAGCCCATCTGCCTCAAAGTTCGACGTACTGTGCGTTCAGAGATGCTCTTCTGCCTACCTTGGTTGTAACGGTTGGCTATTTGAGTCACTGTTGCCTTTCTATCAGCTCGAACCAGTCTGCCCATTCTCCTCTGACCTCTGGCATCAACAAGGCATTTCCGCCCACAGAACTGCCGCTCACTGGATGTTTTTCCTTTTTCGGACCATTCTCTGTAAACCCTAGAGATGGTTGTGCGTGAAAATCCCAGTAGATCAGCAGTTTCTGAAATACTCAGACCAGCCCGTCTGGCACCAACAACCATGCCACGTTCAAAGGCACTCAAATACCCTTTCTTCCCCATACTGATGCTCGGTTTCAACTGCAGGAGATTGTCTTGACCATGTCTACATGCCTAAATGCACTGAGTTGCCGCCATGTGATTGGCTGATTAGAAATTAAGTGGTAACGTGCAGTTGGACAGGTGTTACCTAAAAAAGTGGCCGGTGAGTGTATATATATATGTGTGTATGTATGTATGTATGTGTATATGTATATATATATATATATATATATATATATATATATATATATATATATATATGCAAAAAAGGGGTCCGTGGAGCCTCAGTTACGAGTCTCAAAACACGGGAATAGCCAGATATCCCTCTCTCCAGAGAAGGAAGCCCATTGCCAAGGGGTGCCTCCTAGTGGGGAGAGCACCAAACCACCCTGATACGTAGTCCCTCAGGTCCTCACTCTGTTGCGAGCTTTAGGACCTAAATAGGGAAACACCAGGGTGGCCCCTGTGAGTCAAAGTCTAACTCTGTGGCGAGTATAACGACATAAGACAAGGGTTACCAAGGCTAGGCATCCATCCACAGACTGCAGTTTCGGGGTATTTGCCCCTCGTCGGTGTGGAGCAGGATTCTGGCTACTGGGGCAATGATAAATAGACCAACAAAACACAACAATCACTGAACTCAGGGAGAACAGTGAAAAATTCCAATGGAGTACTCATTTACAAGTCTCCATTGATTGTCCCATACAAAATTTAAATATGCAAAAAAGGGGTCCGTGGAGCCTCAGTTACGAGTCTCAAAACACGGGAATAGCCAGATATCCCTCTCTCCAGAGAAGGAAGCCCATTGCCAAGGGGTGCCTCCTAGTGGGGAGAGCACCAAACCACCCTGATACGTAGTCCCTCAGGTCCTCACTCTGTTGCGAGCTTTAGGACCTAAATAGGGAAACACCAGGGTGGCCCCTGTGAGTCAAAGTCTAACTCTGTGGCGAGTATAACGACATAAGACAAGGGTTACCAAGGCTAGGCATCCATCCACAGACTGCAGTTTCGGGGTATTTGCCCCTCGTCAGTGTGGAGCAGGATTCTGGCTACTGGGGCAATGATAAATAGACCAACAAAACACAACAATCACTGAACTCAGGGAGCACAAGAAGAATTTTTCACTGTTCTCCCTGAGTTCAGTGATTGTTGTGAGTCTTAAATAAGCTTTAATATACCTAAATATTGCATTGGATAGGTAGGGAAAGATGTAGTGGTTAGGAAAGAGAAGGAAGGAAAAACGTCCCTAAACAGAGTTTTTTTGTTTTTTTTTTTTGCCTGGAGCTAAACTCATAGACTGACAGCTAGCTATGAAAGTTTATTGGAACTGAACCAAGTTTTGGCTTCTTGCTATGAAGAGTTGTCTTGTTTCATCTTTTTTATTACTATTCTGTTTCACCTTTCCCCAGATATAGTCTTAAAATATGCTGCTGTAATGCTGTCCGTGCTTGTAAAAGCCACTGTGGGAAATGGGTTTTATTGTCGGCTATTAAGAATCCTGATGTACTCCATGTGTGTTACTCACTGCTGGATGTGTAAGTTTACTCTGGTTACCAAGTGAGGTCATTGTTACTGACACCTTTGCTAATAGGTAACACTTTGTCTCATATGTACCCAGCAAAGGCTTCTCCGCTCCAACATTTTCCATCATAGATAATTAATGTGCATCATTGTAAGCGAAGGTTCAAAACATGTAAGGTTATATTCACACGCCTCAGATCTGTGCATCTATAGGGGGTCGTTTCTGCAGTGTAAACATGGATTCCTGCCGGCCTTGTTCAGATGAATGGAACAGTCGTAGAAGTTGTGGCTACACATCTGCTATGTGTGAATATGTCCTGAGAGAATCGGTCACTACAAGAAACCTGGCAGATATTAGGCCGACTCTTGGAACAGAGCTGTAGTAATAGGAGAAAATATGCAGATAATAGAAAAAGCTAAAAAAAAAATCCCACATTTTGAAAATTTAACTTTTATTAATATACAGTGATCCCTCAACTTACATTTAGTCAGATCCTCCACTCCAAACCCTGGGTATATTCAGGCGCAGATCCAAGATAGGCAAGATAAAAGTAGATAAGTAGACAAAAAGACTTTTTGTCTGTAATTAGAGACCATCTGTGCCATAGCTCCTCCTGAGCATGTGCACTCCTTTTTATGGACCTTAGAATATAGTTTGTGTAAGACACTTGAGAAAGAAGTCCGCACGACTTCGAAACGCGTTGTGTCGTTGTTTTAATAAATTTTTATAGTTCTATCTACTTTTATCTTGCCTTATCTTGCCTATCTTGGATCTGCGCCTGAATATACCCAGGGTTTGGAGTGGAGGATCTGACTATTTGTTTACCGGTTTGGTCTCTGGGAGTGGCTGCGGTCCACACACATGCGTTACTGAGTGTTGTGCCTTCCATATGCACAACCATTACAGGTGAGAGTCTCCAATTACTCGCCTGTTTTTTTTGCACATTTGCCATCAGACTTCACACTATGGAGCGCTGTCCACACTTCTCTTCTCAACTTACAATGACCTGAAGATACAATATTTTCAACATACAATGGTCCTTTCTGGACCATCGTAACTTGGGACCAAACTCAACATACAACATACAATGCTACAGACAGTCAGGTTCTGCAGGACATGTAAATAACTAGATGACCAACCAATAAAAGTGGCCATTTTACTGGTAAAACCCCAGTATTAGTGAGGTGCCTGCACTGGTTGGCTGTCTAGTAGGGATTCTCTCAGTACAGTGTGATACTACATGTCCTGTGCTGCTCCTTACCTGGGCCAGTTTTCCATAGAATTTTGGTCTCAACTTACAATAATTTCAACATGGCAGACGAACAACATATATAGACAAAGAGGGGCGCTAATATAGTGTAGCATAAACAATAACAGTGGGAATATTACTTGTAAGATGACCAAACTAACCTGGTGGTGTTGTGCAAATCATAGGCACAACATTAGTAGGCAGGCGTTTTTGTTGGGTTAGTCCTCTGCCTGGCCTCTGGTTCTCTGCTCCCGACACCCGTCCTGATGCCAAAGCACGAAAATGCAGTTTGGAATAGACCATTGGACCATACATACAGCCACGGCGCAGGACTCACTAAATAACTGCAAGAACCTCACAGGTGTCCATCTTGGCGTTTAGCATTGAGGAGGAGCTTGATAAAGGTGTCAGTCCAACACCGAAACGCGTCGCTCATTTTTAAGCCTAGTGTGAATAAACGCCCAAGATGGACACCTGTGAGGTCCTTGCAGTTATTTTGTGAGTCCTGCGCTGTGGCTGTATGTATGGTCCAATGGTCTATTCCAAAATAATTTCAACATACAATGGTCATCTTGGAACCAATTAATATCGATCACTGTATGTTAAAAATCCAACTTGGATATATGTAGAAAAATTGCGCTATACCCAACAGACAACAAAAAGTCCTATCCAGACACAATAGGTTCCTAAGGATGTTGGGAAAGTGCATGGCAAATTGTAGGATGAGGAGGCATTTGATAATATAAATCAAAGCATTTAACACCCCCAACACGTAACTCGAAACGTCAGTGATTCATTGCAAATCAGAAGAGTAGTAGGAAAGGTCCTTTTACACATACAGACAAATCGCTTAATCACTTGTTTATTGAAAGACAAGTGATGATCGTTAAAGGGGTAGTGCGGTGGTAAACAATTATTCACAGAATAACACACATTACAAAGTTATACAACTTTGTACTGTATGTTATGTCTGTGAATGGCCCCCTTCCCCGTGTCCCACCACCCCCACCCGTGTACCCGGAAGTTTGGTGCGCTATACATACCTGTCACGTGCCGACCCGTCTCCGATCTTCAGTCTGCGATGTCGTCTTCGGCCGAATCCCTCCATCCATCCTAACTGTGCTCAGCCAATCGCGGCTGAGCATCTGATGACGCTGAAGAGGGGGGCCGGCACTCAGGACGCTCGGAGGGATTCGGCCGGCCGTCCGAAGACGACATCGCTGACTAAAGATCGGAGACGAGTCGGCACGTGACAGGTATGTATAGCGCACCACACTTCCGGGTACACGGGTGGGGGTGGTTGGACACGGGGAAGGGGGCCATTCACAGACATCTTATACATTACAAAGTTGTATAACTTTGTAATGTGTGTTATTCTGTGAATAATTGTTTACCGCCGCACTACCCCTTTAATGCGATCGTAATTGGGTTTGTATATATTCTGTGAATATACATAATTACGTTCATTACGTTCATATCTATATACTGTGAAGGAGGAGCGTTTGCTGTGAAAGCCTTGAGAGCGATTAACAAGGATTTTGAGGTCCGCTTAAAAGATGCGATCGACAACATTTTACCAATTTTTGTTCGTAGTTTGATTGTTGCCACATTTACACCAGAAGATTATTACTTACATTTGAATCATTTAATGATTTTTTTTTACACAATAATCTGCCTGTGTAAAAGGCCCTCAATTCAGATAGTCAGCTCCAACAGTCACTTTGTCCATGCCACATTTCAGTCCTTAGTATCGGGCAGAAAACTCTGGATCAAAAGTTTCCCTTTGTCTTCTTCCCTCAGTCTCACCTTGATGGAGCACTTGCCCTAACCTCCTATACATCCATTTGGGCTGCTAACTTTGCTTATGGTCCTTTTACACAGAACAATTTATCGTTCGAATTTGCACGATAGCGATCAAATTTGAACGATAATCGTACGTGTAAACGCCGCAAACGATGAGCGAGAAATCGTTCATTTTAATCTTTCAACATGTTCTCAAATCATCGTTGATCGTTCGCAAAAAATTTGCAGATCTTGAGTGTAAACGATTTCCCCTATGTGTGAGATAGGCTTAAGCGATCGCAAAACGATTTTTCCGTACGATGTATTGTTCCGTCTAAACGCTGATCGTTATAAAAAAAAACATTGTTCATTCAAAATCGTTAATCGTGCGATCGGGCGAATTGTCGCTCCATGTAAAAGTACCATTAGTTCCCTGTTTGATACACTAATCACATTTGGGTTGGTAAATTAGGTGCTTAATATCGGACAGGTTTGCAGGGTTTTAGGGCAGGTTGTCTGCTTAGGGTGAGAATGAGGGAAGAGCTCATAGGGAAAGCTTTTGATCAAGAGTTTCCTGCCTGATATTGGGGATTAGAATGGGATATGGACAAAGTGATTGGTGGAGCTGATGACCTGAATTATGCTTCCTGCAACCCTATTGGTCTGCACTGAACCACTGATGATATGCGCTACGGTAAAGGCTTTGGTTTTTTATTATCAAACACCACCTCATCCTAAAATTTTGTCTCACACTTTACATGGCAAATCTAATATCGGGAACATATTGGGTCTGGACTCTTTTTTTCTTGTCTCTTGGGTATATTGCAATTTTATCTACAAATATATTTAAATTCGATTTTTAACGTATGTTGAAAGGTGGGACTTTTTTGGCTTTGCATATCTGATGCTGCCCCCCCCCCCCCTTCTTGAGTTGTACTTGTCAAGTTTTTTTTTTGCTTTATCAGGTAATTGAAACACAAATAAAAAGCCAAATGTTTGGAGCTTCTGTGGCTCTTATTGTGGCTTGCACAAGGTTGTAATATGTCCCGACGATATACCACCACTGTTGCCGGTGCGGTTCAAGGAGCATGGAAGGGACAAACAGCAATAGAGAAGAACAGGAAAGCCATTCTAAGGGCCCTATAACACAGGACGATTATGGTGCGAAAAATTGTTAATCGTTCAAATTTAAACGATAATCTTTCTGTGTAATTGCAGGCAACGATCGAAAAATTGTTAAGTTTGTCGTTGATCGTTAATTTAGATCTGAACCTAAAATAATCGTTAATCGTCCAAACGATAGTGTGTAACGACCATCGTTCTGTGTAATGTGGTGAACGATTTTAGGTTAACGATAAACAATCTCGTTTTCGGTCGTTAATCGTTAAAGATCGCTCTGTGTAATAGAACCCTAAGGGTGCGTTTACACAGAGAGATTTATCTGACAGATTTTGGTAGCCAAAGCCAGGAATGGATTTGAAAAGAGGAGGAATCTCAGTCTTTACTTTATGACCTGCTCCCTGTTTGTAGTTTGTTCCTGGCTTTGGCTTCAAAGATCTGTCAGATAAATCTGTCTGTAAACGCACCATTAGACACCACAATGTATTTAATGTGGATGGTTTGCCCTTTAAAACTACCAACATTAAAATTATGGGATGGAGGCAAACACCAATACGAATGTTATTGTGTCTTGGTTTTGCCCATGTACGAATCACTTCCTGTTATGGAAGGGCTGCCACAGTTTATTAATTTCCTACGTAGTTTATTTTATAAGGTTACAATTGATGCCTATTTTCAATTTTATAAACTAGGGATTAAAGTAACCTATTCTGGCAATGTTCTGGCACCAGCTATAGTGTTGTCTAGGTGCTATGAGTGCCCTCGGGCAAAATTCCACACATTATGAATCAAGCATCTTATGTACACTTCAAGATATAAATTATCGTCACAAACTAATTGTTTTCTCTGTGCCTGTCTAGTGCAGCTGGTAAGGTTCAAATTTCCCGAATTGTACGTTTCCTCATAGTTTTGGAAACATAGGGGGACATTATATTATTCATAGTGCTTTAGAATTTTCGCTTGAAGGGGTTTTCTGGGTAGGGAAAACAGATTCCATATCATTAAAAGTATGCATAAAACAATAAAGAAGCCATGCTTACCTCTTTACGTCCCTTCAGCGTCTTCCTACGGGTCTCTGGTTTCCTCCGGAGACTATCCCACCTCCATTTCTGACTCCTCTCGGCGGTGACAGCCCGCTCAGCCAATCACTGTCCATGGCGGGACATCGTTCCAAATTTCTTTTGGAACAAAATGTAAGAAACAGGCAAATTGTCTTAACTCTAGCAAGATGTTTAAAGGCAATCTCTCAAATGGTAACATAGTAACAGCTATAGGTAAGGAATAAGATCCACTTCACAGGTAAACCTTTATATATTTGCCCACAGGGAAGGGCCAGTCGTCTCAAAGTGCTTAGCATTTCCTTTCCTTTTGGGGAAGGGGGTTGTCGTCAGATTGTGGGTACATGACTTAGTATGTCTGGAATAGGGCTGATTTAGTAATTTAAAATTGGTTTGTATGTTTGTCTTCAAAGTGATTCTCAAGACTGCTTACTTTGGACATTAGATTAGCTGAAGATTTGTAGATGACATAGGGATTTATTCAATTTAACACTTATATTCAAGAAAACCTGTGAGGTACCAGAATGAGTTTTGCGTTTGCTTTCATCTAATACTCAACATATTTCCTGTACTTTATTGTGCAGTTATCCTTGCCTTTGGTAATGTACTGAGTAGTGGCTCTAGTTGTACAATAGTCTTCTTCCATTTATTACTGTGTAGACATCTGACAGCTTTGTAGGTTTAAAGTGTCACTGTTATAAATTTAGATGTAGATGTGATATATAATGTGACATATTTGCAATTTGCATTCATTTTTTTTTTATCATGTAAAACATGGCTCTTTATGTGATTTATTTAATTTAAACACAAAGTCCAGTGTTTCCCAGGTCATCAGCGTTCACAGAGAAGGCAGTCATGTCATCGATAGACACAAAGCCGTAACTCTCTGTACTGGCTGGGACTTCATGTGTTTAGTCTTTTTTTCAACCAGCACAAGACTTAAAACCTTCAGGAGACTGGACCTTGATACAGTAAGTATAGCTGTTATATAGCTGCCTTCAGGAGACTGGACCTTGATACAGTAAGTATAGCTGTTATATAGCTGCCTTCAGGAGACTGGACCTGGATACAGTAAGTATAGCTGTTATATAGTTGCCTTCAGGAGACTGGACCTGGATACAGTAAGTATAGCTGTTATATAGCTGCCTTCAGGAGACTGGACCTGGATACAGTAAGTATAGCTGTTATATAGCTGCCAATTTGTATAGGAAAGGAGTATCACTCAGTAGTGTGTAGAGGTGGAAAAGAGGTAAATCTAGTATAGATAATAATCCACCGGTTCCAAATGATGGAAATAAGGACAATATAGTCTTGAGTAATTAATTGCAAGTGCTTTTGTGCATCTTTTATTGCGTAACATTGATGAAAACAGACATATCCCGACGTTTCGGTGAATGCACCTTTCTCAAGGAGTCTGGAAGTGGATATCAACAGGGAGTGGAAGGAAGATGGGGCTGGTGAGGCAAGGCTGCGCCTGCATGAAGGAGCGGTTCCGGGCAGAATGTAGGCTTCCACACTCGTGTGTGATGAGGCACCGGACAGTCCAGCTGGGCGTAGATCTGCCGAAGGGCTGGTGATGTTGCGAGGCTATGTCGCGGGCTGATCAGCCCGCGACATAGCCTCGCAACATCACCAGCCCTTCGGCAGATCTACGCCCAGCTGGACTGTCCGGTGCCTCATCACACACGAGTGTGGAAGCCTACATTCTGCCCGGAACCGCTCCTTCATGCAGGCGCAGCCTTGCCTCACCAGCCCCATCTTCCTTCCACTCCCTGTTGATATCCACTTCCAGACTCCTTGAGAAAGGTGCATTCACCGAAACGTCGGGATATGTCTGTTTTCATCAATGTTACGCAATAAAAGATGCACAAAAGCACTTGCAATTAATTACTCAAGACTATATTGTCCTTATTTCCATCATTTGGAACCGGTGGATTATTATCTATACTTGTTATATAGCTGCCTTCAGGAGACTGGACCTGGATACAGTAAGCATAGCTGTTATATAGCTGCCTTCAGGAGACTGGACCTGGATACAGTAAGTATAGCTGTTATATAGCTGCCTTCAGGAAACTGGAAATGGATGCAGTAAATATAGCTGTTATATAGCTGCCTTCAGGAGACTGGACCTGGATACAGTAAGTATAGTTGTTATATAGCTGCCTTCAGGAGACTGGACCTGGATGCAGTAAATATAGCTGTTATATAGCTGCCTTCAGGAGACTGGACTTAGATATAGTAAGTATAGCTGCTATATAGCAGCCTTCTTGAGACTGGACCTGGATACAGTAAGTATAGCTGATATATAGCAGCCTTTAGGAGACTGGACCTGGATACAGTAAGTATAGCTGTTATATAGCAGCCTTCAGGAGACTGGACCTGGATACAGTAAATATAGCTGGTGTATAGCAGCCTTCAGACCTGGATACAGTAAGTATAGCTGTTTGTATAGCAGCCTTCAGGAGACTGGACCTGGATATAGTAAGTATAGCTGTTTGTATAGCAGCCTTCAGGAGACTGGACCTGGATATAGTAAGTATAGCTGTTATATAGCTGCCTTCAGGAGACTGGACCTGGATATAGTAAGTATAGCTGTTATATAGCAGCCTTCATGAGACTGGACATGGATATCTGGTAAGTATAGTTTTGTTTTACTACATGATAAGAAAAAAAAAAATGAATGTACATTCCAAACTTTAGATTTTGAAAGTTATAAAGACACTTTAAAATGGACAAAATGTACCATAACCAATGTCAGATTTCCTTTTTCTGTCTAGTAACTATGGGGAGGCCGGCTGACCTGATTATTTTGATTATGCGTCTTGCAGGGAAAGTGACTGTTTTCCTGCTGTTACTGTTGTTTTTGCTCTTTACCTTCCAGGTTATGACTAACGTTACCTCACTTTGACTTATTTATGAAGCTGCTTCCTCTCTGCTTCCTGACCGTTGCTTCTCTTTCATCTATATTATTTCCACAGTTGGTTTGGTTTCAGGGATCACATATGACTTATGGCCGTTTCCATTTACCCTAGCATTGAATTTTTTTTCAGATTCAAATTTATTTTTCTTTAATATTTTTGTCCAGTAATTTAAATTGTATTGAACATTTTATCGTCGTTTACACACGCACAAAGCAAATTGTTTCTGTGCATTGGAAGAAATCAGCATATCTGTTCATCCAGGTGTGTTTGGAACCATTTAACATGAAAGTATAGTTCACTTGTAGTTTCAAAAAGCTCTGCAATATAAGCATGACAACTGACTGCCGTGATATATCGAGTCTCTGCTGGTAGAATCACATCCTAAACACAGGTGATAAGTATCACCTGTGTTTAGGATGTGATTCTACCAGCTGAGCCTCGATATACAATATGTGTCTACACGCACAGACAGTGAGTGGGGAGCAGTGGGAGGGGCGATCCCTACTTATTTCGGGCTGTCCCATTGAAGTCAACAGCGGTCTTATGCTGCCCCTCCTGTTGACGTTTTTTTTTTACGTTTTTGGTGACGTTTTTCTGTCTATATTACAAAATAATCCTGATATCTTGCAGTCATCATTCTCACCACTGAGGCTAAATCTAAGCTGTGACTTCCTGTTGTGTCTGTGGTGATAAGAGGAGGCTGCTGTAAAGTGATCTGTATAGCATTGCAGTGTCATGTGACACCAGTAGATAGAGGAGACAATAGCAGCTCCCTGTGGAATGACCTCTTCACAGGTCACAGAGCGCGCTCAGAAATGTTTTACATTCATCTAAAGGGCACAGAGTCTATCTATTGAGGTCTGTGTCCATGAGTCTTGCTGTAAAGCATGTCACTTAATGCTGTTAAGAACAGCCCAGGCAAGATGGCCTCCCCCATAACCATGTACAAATGGTGAAATAAAAAAAAATTGTCAGAAACTTGGAGCATAACATATTATCATGCTTTAAGGAGCCATCAGTTGACTCCTAATGGCTTCTGAACAACTCCCTGTTGGGATACATGAGAGAAGAGGGGGCACCAAGTGAAGCACTCTGAAATGATCAGGTGAAAGAGAGATGAAACAATATATTAACAAATGGTTTCTTATCTTTCTGTTTGTAGGCCGGTTATATGCTATGCAAACTGGAATGAAAATTGACAGCAAGAGTCCAGAATGCCGTAAATTCCTGTCAAAACTTATGGATCAGTTAGAAACTGTAAGTAATATTATTTTGTTACTTGTATGCTTTACACTGATCTAGATATCATTATGTTTCACTGTTTCTTATGTTGTCTGGCATGAACTATGTTAATATTCATAACTATGTTAATTGTTTGCTGTGCCTTTTACATGGCACAAGCTATCGAGTCCTGGGCACTCGATAGCTTCACTGCACAGATATGTATAAATTGTAGTCTGGAAATGTGTATATTTCTGTGCTGGCAGTTTCCAGATCAGAAGCAGGAGTCTAGACTTGTCGCACAGTCCTCCGCCTGCTGGCAGTATCTTCAGGCCCCGCCTCTTCCAGGTATCAATCATTTCAGAGGAGGTGGCGGCCTAAAGATGCGAGCAGAGGACTGGAGAAGCAAGATGCCAGATCACAAACGGCACGGTAAGTATAGACTGCTTGTGATCTGGAAACTGACAGCACATATCCCAGACCCCGATAAATACATATCTGTGCTGTCAGTTTCCCCTTTATCGTTATCTGTCGCACAAACCCTGTTTATTCAGGAAGATGTGCGGCCGATAAAGAAAATTTTTTTTAAAGCAGGTTCCAAACAGGCAATCAGCCTATTTTTTGGGATTTCCCCTCATTCTCAGCTGATCGCTGTCACTTTTACAAGGGCCGATTATCAGCCACATAAGCAATTCTGGCAACGTTCCTGGCTGAATTGACTTGTGCAAAAGGTCCTTAAGAGCTGTTCACTCCAGGCCAGGAGGTTAATCACTGTAAGATCACAACTTGACACGTGCCACATTCAAACTAGAATGACTTTACATAGAAACACTATAAAAAAAATTTGTGTACTCCCCTGTAGGCCAACATTTTTCAGGACCGGACCATAGAATGCCTGATATAAAGGTGATGGATCTCAAAGGTCACTTCCAGAGTGAGAGAGAGGAAAGTGTGGAAATTTAAATTGATAAAAACATTCAACTCCGGGCAGGGGGATTTTTTTTTTTTTTTTTTAAAGTGTCGGGAGGGTCGCTTTAAGAAATACCCTGGTGTTACCTCCCTGTCTCCATCACTGGTGGTTGCATACCACTAATCCGGTCCCTGCCTTTTTCCTTAGGGTCCTATTCCAGAGAGCGATATTCGGCTGATTATCACTCTGTGAAATAGAGACAAAGATCGTAGGTTCAAACCTAAAATCATTAGGCACCGACAGCGTATCGCTGCGTGGAATATCGCTGCGTGGTGGGAAACCGACGATTTCACAAGCACCATGCTTTACCTAAGCATGTTGCAGGGCTTCTCCTGCGCTCCTCCTTCCTCCCGGTCCCGTGCGCAACAGCAGCTTTGGAGTTGCCTGTTTTAGCTGACAGACCGCTGAGCCAATCACTGGCCAGGACCGCTGAGCCAATCACTGGCCAGGACCGCCGCGGACAGTGATTGGCTGAGCGGTCTATCAGCTCAGACAGGCTGCACCGAAGCTGCTGCTGCGTGCGGGACCGGGAGGCAGAAGGAGCGCAGGAGAAGACCTGCAACATGCTAGGTAATGTATGGTGTTTAAACAAGGGCTGCAAGGACATCAGCAACAATGTCCCTGTAGCCCTCTCTAAACGAATATTGGGCCGTGGAATAGGCCCATTAGAGAGGGGCCCCAGGTTGTGACGCGTCAGGGCCGCTCATCCAGTCAGCGGCTGAGGTGGGACCTTCTGCCTGGAGTTGTCCTTTTAACACATGGACTAAACCTGGCAACTAGATTTATGACCCACTACGTGTATACACTCGGCAAACTGACCAGGAATCTTGGACTTTTATTGAGCTGGCATATGTATGTGATGTATTTACCCTCAACCCCCCACATTTAATCCCCCCCCCCCCCCCCCCCTTGTTTGTTGAATGTTGTGCTGTTTCTGTAAGACGTTGATTTGTAAACTTATCTGACAAAGGGATCTTTTGAATCCTGAAAGCTCACAATTAAAAAAAAAATATATTGGTCAACAAAGGTATCACCCATAAAAAGTATTTACCAACTTATCAGTATTATAAAAAAAAAACTTTTTTTAGTGTGCAAACGTGGTGATTATCCAAATAGCATGCGAACAGATCTACGTGCTTCACCTCCTATAACCCTTGTTCCTGTCTTACTACATATTGCTGTCTTGTCACCTGGTAATACCTTGTATTCAGGCCTAAGCGACACATGTATCGGTTACAGCTCATGGCTTCAGTATTTAGTTGTTACACCTCTCTGCAGGTCTCATTTCATGTCCATTGTTGAAACACTTCATATACCGAGATGCGTTGAAAAGGGCTCCTGTCATCAGGACATCAAAAGCAGGAGCGCTTGTTTTGTCTGTACTGAAAAGTGGTTTTAGCACTGTCCATCTGTACGTGTATCACGCTGCCAATAGATTATTCATAACATCATTCCATTGACTATTAAGCTCTATTTTAGGCTACATGACTGTTTTTCATGGTTATTGGGCAATGCAACGCAGTGAAATATGTTCATGGAATTTTTTTTATTTATTTATTTTTGTGATTTATTAAAATAATTTATAAAACTTTTCCTTTTGATATGCACTGTAAGTCAAAATTTAAGAGACCGCTCCAGGCTTTCCAGAAGATTCTTAGACATCGAGTCCAGATTTATCACAGTGGCTCATAATGCAATATACATTATTTATTTTTTCTTAACTTTTTCTTTACTAAATCTGTGTTTTAAAAACTTTTCCGGCAAAACTGTTCCATATGTCTAACGTTGATATAAAGAGGTATTCCACCGAAAATGTTTCTCTTTCAAATAAAGTGGTGTCAGAAAGTGCCAGAGATTTGTAATATACTTCTATAAAATCTCCAGTTTTCCCATACTTATCAGCTGCTGTATGTCCTGCAGGAAGTTATGTAGTGTTTCCAGTCTGGCACAGTGCTCTCTGCTGCCACCTCTGTCCATGTTAGGAACTGTCCAGAGCAGCAGCAAATCCCCATAGAAAACCTTTCCGACTCTCCTGACTGAAAAGAATACACCACTTCCTGCAGGACAAACAGCCGCTGATAAGCACTGGAAGACTGGAGATTTAAAAAAAAAAAAACTTACAAGTCTCCGGCACTATTTTTATGCTTGAAAAACAAAAAAATAAAGAGAGTATACTGCAATACGGCTTGTGATCCCAACCTCTGCTTACTCCTTAAGACACTACCTCTTTAACCCCTTAACGACATCTGGCGTATATTTACGCCCTGATGCCGGTAAGGACGTTCTGAACCGCGGCGGTCCCGGGTGCCGCTTGTAGCCCGGGACCGTAGGTATTAGCGGGCACGGTCCGATCGCCGTGCCCGCTAATACAGTAATCAGATGCAGCTGTCAAACATGACAGCTGCATCCGATTACCGGATTCAGCTGTTCCCTGGTGTCTAGTGGCGGAGATCGCTCCTCCGGGATGTTATCCCGGAGGAGCGATCTCCGTTTCTGAAGCTGGCCGGGGACCGCTCCAAGATGGCGCCGTTCCCGGCTCGGCACTCGTTTACTTCCGGCTGCAGAGAGATCAAAGCACTTATACTAGAAGTCCCCTAGGGGGAATAACCCTAACCCCAGGGGGAATAACCCTAACCCCAGGGGGGCTTCTAGTATAAGTGTAAAAGTAAAAAAAAAAGTGTTGTTATTAGTAAAAAGCCCCCTCCCCTAATAAAAGTCTGAATCACCCCCCTTTTCCCAGGTTATAAATAAAAGTAAATAAATAAATAAACATGTTTGCTATCGCCGCGTGCGTAATCGCCCGAACTATTAATTAATCACATTCCTGATCTCGCACGGTAAATGGCGTCAGCGCAAATAAATCCCAAAGTGCAAAATTGCGAATTTTTGGTCGCATCAAATCCAGAAAAATTGTAATAAAAAGCGATCAAAAAGTCGTATATTCACAATCAAGGTACCGATAGAAAGATCATATCATGGCGCAAAAAATGACACCTGACACAGCCCCATAGACCAAAGGATAAAAGCGCTATAAGCCTGGGAATGGAGCGATTTTAAGGAACGTATATTTGTTAACAATGGTTTAAATTTTTTACAGGCCATCAGATACAAAATAAGTTATACATGTTACATATCGTTTTAATCGTAACGACTTGAGGAACATATATAACAAGTCAGTTTTACCCCAGGGCGAATGGCGTAAAAACACATTTCCCTCAAATAAACAAAATGCGTTTTTTTTTTTCAATTTCACCACACTTTTAATTTTTTTCTGGTTTCGCAGTGTACTTTATGCAAAAATTCAGCCTGTCATTGCAAAGTACAATTATTGACACAAAAAATAAGGGCTCATGTGGGTTTCTAGGTGGAAAAATGCAAGTGCTATGGCCTTTTAAGCACAAGGAGGAAAAAACTAAAACGCAAAAATCTAAATTGGCTCTGTCCTTAAGGGGTTTAGCTGAAATTGTGTGCCAGAATGTTGTCCCACTGAGTCATATTTTGCGCCATCCCCCCTTTTCAGGTCATGTGTGTGGTCAACGTGTCATCATCGCTGCAGAATCCTGGTCCCGAAACACAGCTGCTGTATATGATATGTATGTAATGTGTGACAGAGCTCCAAGTGTTCCCTTTAATCATCCAGATGTAACTTGGGACATGCCCTCTTCTGTATAAACCACGCCCCTTTAGTTAGTATCTGGTTCAAAAATGGCGGAATAGTGCCACTCTTTCATCCAGACTTCTAGCGGAGACACATCAGTAAATCTGAGCCAATGTGCACATTTTTCTGTTCTGATAAGTGTTGTTTCCGTTATTACAGTGCTTGGCTCATTACATTCTGCATTATCCAATACATTTGTCGTCACCTAATGTGCCATGTAATTTAATAGATATTCCCTCATTTTTGGCTTTTGTAATTCCCTCAAGTTGATTTCAGGCTGGGTTCTTCTTGTGCCTTACAACCAGTGTAAGATTGCGTATTTTTGTTCCTTCGTGTTTTTCACAATGAGGTCAATGTCCTTTTCAGTGTTGTAGCCTATGTACGCAGACCCACCTATATTAATCCTGGTAGATGATTCTGCAGAGACAGGGTGGACGTAAAGTCCGTTAACAAGTATTGTAAAGGAGCCAGAAATTCATCACTCCTATTGATCGAGAGTTTCTCTTATTGGACGGGTTTCACGCACAGCTTTTTGAGGCAGTTTTTTAAATTTCATTTTAATTCAAAAGCCACAGGCTGTATCCATGTTTTCCAGGACTCCCTAGCGTGGCACCCAACTTTTTCAGACACATGTAATAAAATGGCAAGAGTTTGTAGAACTTGCAAAAGAGTTCTGTAGTCTCACTGCTCTTACAGTTAATGGTGTTCTCCACTTAAAGGACAAGTGCCATGAAAAACTTTTATTCAGTAATAAAAGCACATTGCAAAGTTATATAACTCTGCAATGTACTTCTATTACCGATTTGCAAGCATTACAGTTTTTTCATACACACTCACCCCCACCAGGAAGTATAAAGCCTTTGTAATTGCGTCTGTGGCGTCGTCACCATCTAGTCCGGGATCCGCCTTTTGGTGACGACGACGTCACCGTGCCGAATCCACCCCCTGTGCTGTCCTTCACCTCCTGTGGCCGGCCCCTTGCTCCACGTCACCCGATGACGTCACAGGCGCATTCCGATTTGCTGTTACAGAGAATGACCATGTGATCCCTTTTGTCCAATGGAAACTGCCCAGGCGAGCATGCTCAGAAGCATCAGATAGTTTTCTATGAACAGAGTACGTTCACTGCTTCTGCGCTTGCACAAATAGCGCAGAAGCAGCCAACCGGCGCGCACCTTTATTCTTGTAATTAGGGGGGGAGGAATACTTAATTTAAGTGTGCTTGAGGTTGACTCGTCTCTATAATGCTGTGATTGAACAAACTTTTTAATAATCTTTTAAGGAAATAAAGGTGTAATTCAACCACAGCTGACTTTTAGTTACTAGAAAAAAACATCAAGGATGATGTAAAAGTATAATAATAATTGCTGTCAATTTCAGACAAACACCAGAAATTGCAAGTTTTATTATTACTGCTGCTGTTTTTGCCCCTTTTTTTCCATTGGTTTTATTGCCGGCTTTGATAGATATGTTATCCCTTCTGGCAGGCTTGTTTGATTTTCCGCTTATGATGTTCGTGTGGTACAGCTCCTTGTATCCTCCTAATTCTCAAATAGCCTGCTGAGGTGTATCTGCCCTGCTGGGTTTTTATTTTTACATTTGCCGATCTCACGGTATCAGTGGAAAACATTTGGAGCCTGTTAAAAGCTTTATCTTTAGTGCTATCAAATAACAAGCCATCATGTCTACTGAGGAAGTGATGGGATACAGCACTTTCCCTACTCTGCAAGATTTTAGAGTATTGTCAAAAAAAAGTGTTTTATTGCTACCAAGTTATATTTGAAAATTTTGCTGACGCTATGGGATAATGCACACTTAGGAAAATAAAAATATAGAGCAAAGGACAAGGGAAAGATAAGTGTCTATGACTATTGTAAAGACGTGTACTCGTAAAATAAATGTCTAATAAGTAAAAAATTCCAGGAATTGAAATACTGTAGTAATTTGTTTTGAGTTCTATTGGCATTCATAGCTCACTAAACGCTAGTTTTATACCTTATGTTCATTAAAGGGGTACTGTGATATCAGAGACAGAAATAAAAATGCACATAAGTGTATAGCATTGCTTACCTGTCTGCCCCAATTCTGAATCAACCATAAATCTGTTTATTTTGTTTGTCTGTAGTCCTCTCCCCTACCATGCGGAGACAACACCATACTATAATAAAAGGACTACACGACTTCTTTTCAGGGGTATTTTAAGCAAATACTCACCGAAGCCAGTACAGCTTGCAATAACATTATATCAGTAATTTACGTGCCTTGGGGTTAGGTTGTGTGCCTTGGCCTTAATGTTTTTGTGTGTATAAAGAAAATGAAGTGATTACAGTATTTACTATGTATTTTTATATATTTTATTTTTATTTTATTTTTTTCATTTTTTTTTTTTTTTTAAGTCGTGGACTTGAATCGGCAATCTTTTGATTGCTCATTTAGATCAATACAGTATTTATGTACTGCACTGAACCATTCGGTAGGCCCACTAGGCAGGCTGTATCTATAGCCAAGTAAAGGTAGCCATGGAGGCCTAGTTAACAGATTGTGTTTGACATTGTACTTTTCCTGTCATCTCTTTAAATATATTTGTTATTTTGGTTTTGTTGTTGTCCCGATATAACTCAGTAGTTTCTAACGTGGTGTTCTTTCTTTTGAGATCTGATAATAAAAGCAGTGCTGTAATTATACATTTAACAATAGTGATGTGTTGCTTTCTCGTATCCTTTTATGTGACGTGCCCATTGGCAAGGCATTCAGCAGCTGTGGGTTATTTACTGGGCAACTAGGGAAGACCTTCTTCTTTTAATTATTAGGCATTTGCAAACATAGGCAAAGCCAGGTGTCTGTTGTACAGGTTTGGGACTCATGCCACGTGATTGTCATCTATAGCTGGTAAGTGTTCTATCGCAGACACTATGCTGAACCCATGCTGGGCTGCTTTGTTTCTGCTTTTATGAAGGTTTCAAAGTCTGTTTAACAGTTTGAAAGACAAATAACGACTAAGGATATGTTGTGGGTTTTCATATGCAGGAACTGGGGAGGAAAAAAGTAGAATATACTTGCCTTACTGATAATGCACAGTTTTTGTTTAACTGATCACAGCGTATCCTACCTGTTAACATTTGGCTATAATGATGTGAATAGGGATATGTGTACAAGCAGTATTTGAGTGTTTTTTGAGACCTAAAACTGCCCAAAAACAACTGCTTTAAATCTATTTTTAACTATTGTTTGAGCTGTAGGCACTTTTTTTTTTAAATGAAAATGGCTGAAATGAAGACTAATGCACTTAAAGGGAAATTCTGGTTAAAAAGATTTATCTCTGTTTAAACCCCACCCCTAATCTAAGCTTGTGTGTAATAGGTGTCTATTACATGAATTTGTCCATTTGTCTGCAGCACATACTGACTCACACCCTAAAGCTGTTGGAAAACCTCACTGCCTGCTCCACTCTGTCTCCACTCCTCTGTCTGCTCCCCCCTTCTGAGACGGAGGTCACATGATCTGTCTCTTCTACTGCAAGGCAAGCTGTAACTCCTTATCTGTAACCCCGCCCACAACTGACATTACACAGTGAGCACCTGGCCAAGGGAGGGGAAACAACAGATGCTCCTGAGTAGTATAAGGGAAAGGAAACACTGTTGTTTCAAATCTCTCTCTCTCTCTCTCTCTCTCTCTCTCTCTCTCTCTCTCTCTCTTTCTCTCTCTCTCTCATCTATCTATGTAGAAAACGGATGAAAAAAACAGATGCATTTGTGTGCATCCGTTTTGATCTGCTTTTTCATTGACTTCCATGATAAAAAAAAAAAAACGGATCAGTTTTTTTAACAAACACAAAAGTAGTGTCAACACTGTGTCCGTTAAAAAATACAAATCCGTTTCGATCTGTTTTTTTTTTTATAATGGAAGTCAATGGAAAAACGGATCAAAAAGGATGCACACAAATGCATCCGTTTTTCACTCGTTTTTTTTAAAAAATGGATTGCAAAAAACGCAGTGTGAACCTAGCCTAAGGTATCGGGGTAAATGGAAGCCATCAATGCTTGCAGATTACTGTTGGACAGTTATCAGAGACAATCCCATGTATGAATACAAAAGACGTGTAAATGCACCGAGGAGCCATTGAATAAGGACCTACATTCCAGAGTTTAATAAACATAATTAATTTGTAAAAATTCTTGGATCTGCCTGTAAATTGTAGTTGATTTCAGATAGAACTAAGTTTCCTATGAATATATTTCAAAAGTTTATGAACAGTAACCTTGCTTCCTTATGGTTGAAGAAGTAATAAATATGTCGGCTATTATATTGTATTCTATACAATTCACAAAACAGTAACATGAGAACTCTTCCATATCATAGAAACTAGAGACAATTCACATTTTTCCTTGTGATATTTGAATTCAGCACATAAAAATCATTAAGAAATGACTAATTTTATTTCTGAACCAAACAACTTTTGAAAATTTGTTGGCCAGTGTTATCTGACAGATTATCTGCCAAAGATTTGAAGCCAAAGACAGGAATGGATTTGAAACTAGGAGAAATCTCAGGCTTTCCTTTATGATCTGATCTCTGTTTATAGTCTGTTTCTGGCTTTGGCTTCAAATCTTTGGCAGATAATCTGTCAGTTAATCTTTCTGTGTAATATGTATATAACTTTCTGAAACCAGTTGATTTGAAAAAAAAAATAATAATAATAGTTTTTGCTAGATAACCCTATTAACTATTTTTTTTTTTTAGTTATCATGCTATAAAGCAAAGCTTATGATTTATATAGCATTTTTTTGCAGTCTGTTTTATGTAACGCACAAGCCCTACACCACAACTCCTCTGACTCTTCATTACAGTAGAGGAAATGTTATTGTGCCGCCTCCACAGACACGTTGGGCAAAGGTAACCTGCTAACTAGTGTACTGCTACTGCCTCAGGTCGGGTCCGGGTACTGACGGATTCCCTTTAAATCCTTAGAAGACCTTAGGCCTCTATAGACCTTTTGATAAACAGAGCAACTTCACAAGGAGCAAAAAAAAAAAAAAAAAAAAAAAGAAAATCCCAGACTCTCTGAGAGGTCAGCGTTCAGCAAATGAGGAAGTGTTAAGAATATGGCTCCAGCATTTATTCTCTGCAATTATTCTGCCATGAAGTAAACTCATTGAACCACAGTCTCGGAGCAGCTACTCATAAATAGTGAATTGTTTGCGTTTAGTTTCCTCCAGGGTTTAGTGACATATAGAGAAATGTGTAATCATTGTTGGAAACATAGCACGACCATTGATTTTTTTTTTTTTTTTATATATATACAAGTGGTGGATTTTTATCTCTGAGAAACTTGTTTCCTTTTCAGCATTTTCTTTTTGTGCGTCTGAAAGATCCAGACGATTTGTTTGCTATATGTTCTATGTAGTAAGTGCAATAAAAATTCCCCTTCCCTGTATGTTTCCCAGAAGATATTATGGATCTCTATAATCATTTTGCATCTTTACAACCTAGTCTCTTACATTCAGTTTTATATAGTTTAATCTTCTGTTCTGATACTACGTATGTGACTGAACAGTAAGTGTTAAAATTATTTTGTCAGTAAGTTGAAGACCGATTTATAATGGTCCGATAATAATAATAATGATGATTATGATGAAAAAGGAGTTGTCTGGGGAAATTTAAAAATCCAGGCAGGGACGTCCGGCACATAGGCCCCACCCCCTCAATGCCAATTGGTATGGGCGACCTAGAGGGGGTGGGGCCTAGACCTTTAGGTCAGCCAGTTGCAATGGTCAGCGAGGCCTATGGGTCTATTACGTCATGGAGGGGCGGGACCAATGGTGGTGATGTGGGCGGGCCTAAGTGGCACTGTTGCCATGAAGCCCCGCCCACTTAGCACTATCTGCAGTTGATAAAAGACAGCTTTTTACTTGAAAAAAAACACCATGAAGTATGACGTAAAATAAGGTATGAAAACTGCTAAACTTACCCTTTTACACCTGTGTAGAGAAGTCAGAATGCAAAAAGGGGGTGAAATAAACTAGATCCAGGACATGCTGCCAGGAAAAAGAGGAATTTCCAAACAGAAGTTACAGGTTTCAAATATAAATTGATATTTCTCTCAGGAGTAATAATGCAAGATAGATACAGATCTGTATTTATCCTCCAGAGGGGTCAAGGATCAAGAATTAGGGCCATATTACACAGACAGATAGCTGACAGATTGTTGAAGCCAAAGCCAGGAATGGATTTGAGAAGAGGAGACATTTCAGTCTTTCCTTTATGCCATGTTCTTTGTTTTATAGTCTGTTCCTGGCTTTGGCTTTAATAATCTATCAAATAATCTGTGTGTGTAAAAGGACCCCAACACATTGCCTCTTTAAGTGTGTTACCCTCTACCTCCTCGGATGGTAGCGTTGTTTAGTTACATATGTAAATATGGATCTGTATTCGCTTTGTGTTTACCGGACCTGAGGAAGTGAACAATCGATTCTTGTAAAACGTCCAATAAAGAAACCTGTACACTTCTGTTTGAAAGTGTCACTTGTTTGCCCTGGCAGCCTCTCCCGGACCTATTAACTTTATTTACACTTTCGGCAGAGAGGAAATATCTGCATCCAGACACCTCTGTCTTATTGTTTCTGATATATATGGCCTCCTTAATGAGGCTGGGTTCACACCACATTTTTGCAATTGTGCGCATCCGTTTTGATCCATTGTTCCATTGACTTCCATTGTAAAAAAAAGGATCCGTTTTGTTTTTTTTTTAAAAAAGGACACAAAAATGAGGTCAACCACGTTTTTGTGTACGCTAACAAAAAAAACGGATCCTTTTTTTATGATGGAAGTCAATGGAAAAATGGATCATAACGGATGCACACAGTTGCATCCGTTTTTTTCATAAGTTTTCCATCCGTTTTTTGCAACAAAAAAAAAAAACCGTAGTGTGAACCCAGCCTAACCCAACATGCCAAGCTGAACATTGTATGGAAAGGACAGAGAGAGTTCCCTTTAATGACTGAAAGCTGAGGCTCTAATAGCAATTCCCTAATATACTACTTGTATGAGGGAAGTGATTGGATTATAGAACTGTAAATTACATTTCCTTCTTGAGCTTCTGTTGCTTTACTGGTGGAAATTAGATTTTCTTTGCGCTGCTTTCTTATCAGACCTTGGAGTAGTAATGTAAGCAGTTCTGCCGATACTATTAAATTGCTCTAAATGCTATTCCCTAAAACCAATACATAACCAACACTTTTCATAATTTTTTTTCTCCAAATATTTTAAGCCTAAAGGGTACTCCAGGCAAATAATAATCTTTGAAAAATTCTATAGAGTTCTATAGATTTGTAATTTACTTGTATATGAAAGTCTTGAAACTTCCAGTACTTATCAGCTGCTGTATGTCCTGCAGGAAGTGGTGTATTCTTTCCAGTCTGGCACAGTGCTCTCTGCTGCCGCATTTGTCCATGTCAGGAACTGTCCAGAGCAGCAGCAAATCCCCATAGAAAACCTTTCCTGCTCTGGACAGTTCCGGACATGGACAGAGGTGGCAGCAGAGAGCACTGTGTTAGACTGGAAAGAATACACCACTTCCTGCAGGACATACAGCAGCTGATAAGGTATATAGGAAAACTTGAGATTTTTAAATAGAAGTAATTTACAAACCTGTATAACTTTCTGGAACCAGCTGATTTAGAAGAAAAAGATTTTTGCTGGAGTACCCCTTTAATTCTATTTAAAAGTTTCATTCTTGTAGTACTTATCAGCTGCTATGATGTCCTGCAGTTCGTGACATGGACAGAGGTGAGAGCAGAGAGCACTGTGTCAGCCTAGACAGAATACACCACTTACTGCAGGACATACAGCAGCTGATAAGTACTGGAAGACTGGAGAGTTTTAAATAGAAGTAAATTACAAATCTATATATAACTTTCTTAAACCAGTTGATTTGAAAGAAAAAGATTTTTTTACTAATTTTAAAGTAAATCAAATCAAAAAATAAAACTAATCTATATAACTTCCTGACACCAGTTGATTTTAAAGTTCTCCTTTAAGCTTAAACTAATTTTAAATATACTTTTGACCTTTTGTTCAGCACAGAAATGAATATTGGATTCGTTTTAATGTGCTAGAACCCAAAATATATTGCTAAATTTAAGGCTTAAATAATTTTGAAACGTAAGAACATTGGGGTCTATAAAGGGTTCTTCTCCTTCTAAGTAGATCTTTGTGCAGGAGCGCTGCTGTGAAGGAAAGAGGCTCTGTTAATAGCTGCTGGGCGTTCGACAAGGTTGCCTATATTTATTTATTTATTCTAGCTCCAAAGGTGATTTCTCGCTTCTGGATTTATTTTAGATCAAATTAATGGTTTAGAGAGCCAAAAAAACGGCCAGAGAAACTGAGATTGATGATTTTTCTTTGAGCACACAGACAGCATGGGATGTTATGACTCTGTAATGTATAAGGAACAGGTACATGCTCATACTTTTACCTTCTGTTAGAAGTGTTAAAATGCAAAGGAAAAAAAAAAATATTAACTTTAACACACATTCATTCAACCCCCCCCCCAAAAAAAAATAAATAAATAAATAAATAATAAATATATACACACATATCCTTATATATACATACCCTCATACACATACCACAATGTATGGTATTTGAGATAATTTATATAGTTTTAGGATGATATAGTTTTAAAGGAGAACTCTGGACCCCATCTAAAAATGTGGTGCATGCAGGGGCCGAGGGGAACGTAGTCTATACTTGCCTGTCCCAGTGCCCTCATAGCGCCGCATCTGCAGTAGAGCCGCCGGTATTCATTTTCTCACAGCTTCCTGCATTGTCATATCCTGAAGGGAAGTACCCACTCAGCCAGTCATTGACTACAGCAGTGTTCCACCCCAGTCACTAGCTAAGTGGGCATTTCTCTGCCAGGATGTTGCAGAAGACCGGTGGGGGTCCTGGAGTGGTGATGCGGTGCTACGAGGGCACAAGGTTTGGTAAGTACAGATTCTTTATTACGTTCCTCCCATCCCCTGCTGCACCTCATTTTTAGATGGGGACAGAGTTTTCCTTTTAATTCTGATTTACATGATTTTTAAAGCATTCATGAACTGAAAGGTTTGACATAAGCAAGTAGAAAAAATATATATTATGTTATTCATTCTTTTATTGCATTCACAGTTTTTTGAGGCTTTATTATTTTTTACAGAGATTTATCAATTGTGTCTGGTTATATTTCGGACATACAGCAACCAATCACAGCTCGGCTTTCATTTCTAAAATCGCTCTGGTCAGACACATTTTTGTCTCGGGCAGATTGATAAATCATTGCCGGTGTGTGCTCAGAACTTGCACTGGTGATTTTCATGTCTTATCTTTACCCTAAACATTGTATTCTTTTTTTTGGTGTAAGCCATCAAACTGGATTATAGGATCTTCTCTAAACTGCTACAATATGCCATTGGCATGCCTGTGATCCATATCCAGTTATAGGGCCCTTACACACTGAGCAAAAGAGGTGGATTTTCAAGCGGATTCCACGCAAAATTCTGCCCGTTTAAATTAAGCAATTTTTTTAATTTTCAATTAGTTTTCAATGGGCTTTACTAAGCAAGTTCACACTAAGCAAGAACGTCGGAATTCCATGGTGGAGTGCTCTTCAGCGGAATCCCGCCTTGCTCAGTGTCCCACTGTGAGTGAAATAGAGGGCGCGTGCTCCTCCGCAGCCGCCACTCAAAGAAGTGGCATGTCATTTCTTTAAGCTGAGAGCGCGCCGCCGCGGAATTCTGACGTTGTTGCTAAGTGTGAACAGGGCCTTTGGGTGGATTCCACTAGAGGAATCCAATAGAAGTCAATGGGGCTTAAATTCTGCTTAAAATTCTGCTTGAATTCCGCTTGAATTCCACTCGAATTCTGCTTAAAGGGAACCAATCACACACAAATTGGCCATAAAGATAAGGAAACTTCCTAACCATCCCCCTGTCCCCTCCGTCCCATGAACATTCAGCCCGCAAAGTTAGTTTAATAGTGTCCCGCGCTGTATGCAAATTACCATCTAAGTAGTCAAGGTGGGCGGGCGGCTGGTCAAGTAGTCACGGTGGGCGGGGGCTTCGTCATGTAGTCACAGGCTCCTGGGCCGCCTCCGGTGCTGTAATCACGCCCCTCCGGGCGTGTTGTAAAGCGGCTCCTGGTGACGTCACTCGGGGGGGCCGGCATTGCACGTCGGCCACGCAGACGTCTTTACTAAGCTGCGCATGCGCAGTGCAGCCTGGGAAGACGCTGCTGTACTGCGCTTGCGCGGCGTAGTACAGCAGCGGCTTCACCCACTGTACTGCGCATGCGCAGCTTAGTAAAGACGTCGGCGTGGCCGATGTGCAATGCCGCCCCCCCCGAGTGACGTCACCAGGAGCCGCTTTACAACACGCCCGGAGGGGCGTGATTACAGCACCGGAGGCGGCCCAGGAGCCTGTGACTACATGACGAAGCCCCCGCCCATCGTGACTACTTGACCAGCCGCCCGCCCACCTTGACTACTTAGATGGTAATTTGCATACAGCGCGGGACACTATTAAGCTAACTTTGCGGGCTGAATGTTCATGGGACGGAGGGGACAGGGGGATGGTTAGGAAGCGTGCTGGCTGATGTACCAGCACGTTTCCTTATCTTTATGGGCAATTTGTGTGTAATTGGTTCCCTTTAAACTCAGCTCATATTCTGATCCTATTCTGCCAGAGCAGAATAGAAGAGGAATTTCAAGCAGAAATCTTTGCTCTACAATTCCTCGTCTATTGCTCAGTGTGCATGAGCCCATTATCAGAGGTACAATTTAAAATCATGTACACAGACACACGTTTTTCTTGTCATCTAAGAGCCATAACCTTTCCATTTTTTACCTAGATGAGGGCTTGTCTTTTGCGGGCCAAGTTGTACTTTCTATTGGCACCATCTTTAGGTACATATGGCCATAATGAGATATTATAGTTCAGGTCGTTACAGATGTGGTGATACCAAATATGTGTTTTTATTTTATTAGTGGAAGTTGTCCAGTTGTATCTTTTTGGGATGGGTGTGGGGATTTTTTTAATACTTAATATAATAAAATTATGTTTTCCAAAACTTTAATTCTTACTTTTAAGTCCCACAAAGGGAACGAGAAATTGAATCTTCCAATCTAATTTATTACATTGTACTACTATTATATTGCAGTGTATTATCCTGTCAACATAACGTTGATAGTTGACCTAACCGCCTTGCTGGAGGCAAAACAGAGTAGACACAAATATATGGCCTACAGTACCTGGAAGCTTGTATTAGGCTGCCTGCTGCTATATAAACTCATCTGCATCATAGAGATTGCATCACCCCGGTGCTGATGGGGGTGACAAAAGTCCAGAAACCACTTACAAGCCATAATCAGCATCTAAGGGGTAAACTACAAGGATCAGAGGTTTCTCTGCTAGTTAGAGCAGGGGCTCTGCTGTCATGCAACATGCAAGTTCCTGTAATATACTACACAATAGACCAGTGCCAGGCTATTTCTTTCCTCGCCGAAAAAAGACGTATTGTGGTCTTTAAAAGGGTAGTTCAGCAGGAAAAAATGTTTTTGTATTTTTCTTTTTTTGTAATTTATTTCTATTAAAAAAAAAACCTCAAGTCTTCTAGTACTTATCTGCTGTATGTACTGCAGGAAGTGGTGTATTCTCTCCAGTTTGAGACACTGCTCTCTGCTGCCACCTCTGTCAATGTCAGGGACTGGAAAGAATACACCACTTCCTGCAGGACATACAGCAGCTGGTAGGTGCTGAAAGACTTGAGATTTTTTTATTAGAACTAAATTACAAATCTCTGGCACTTTCTGGCACCAGTTGATTTGACAGGTTTTTTTTTTTGTTTGTTTGTTTTTGCTGGAATACGCCTTTAAAAGTTACAATATAGTTCTATTAGTTCTATTAGTATATCTTATTACTGAAACACACCTGAGCTAAATGAAGTGTACGTTTTCTTTTCCAAATCATTCTACCATATACTGGAGTATTAAAGCGAGGATCGGACATTGCAGCTGAGATGTGGCTAAGGTGCGACTCATACTCTGCATTTTTAAACCCAGTTTTGCAGCTAGTGTCTTAACTTTTTTGTTTTTTTCTGATAGAAGTTTTATTGTTCCTCCACCCGTGTGTTAGCAGTGCTTTTTAATTACAGGCCTCTCCATATTGGATGAGTGATCGGAGCAGAATGCATTCATTATGAAGATCATAAAAAGAATGTTAGAGTAACGTGTTTGGGAGCCAGATGTATGAAAATGTAACAGAAAAATGAGACCATGAGCTGTTTGCAGAATACGGCATTTTCCATTCCATGCACAGACTGCCGGTATTTTGTAAGCTGTTATTACTGCAATAAATCAGTTTCTTGGTTAAATTACTGTGTGACATCTGTGAGACCTAATGACACTTCAGTATATTACACAATGAAGCTGGTAACTGTTGGGGCGATAAACTATTTGCTGGACCATAAATAACTATAAATGAATTATGGAAGCCCCCAGAGCAGACCGCCTTTACTTTCCACCTGGATATTATTAATGACGATCCAAGCTTTTCCTCTCTTCTTCGTGTTGTCGCTGGAATCTTGATATGGAAAAATGACCCTATCCGCCGTTCTTTTAGTCATTGCCGTAAAATTGTCAAAACAGACTGTGCGTATCCGTCCACGCTGCCGCTTTTCATCGTCCTCTGTTAATTACGAGGCAATTCCATTCAGACCCCACAGGTTGAAAATGACATGAGTGTTCTGTCTATGCCGTAAAAAGAGAGAAGACCTTAAAACTGACAGGGCCGATTTATATGACCTTTTAAAATAATTAAGACAGTTAAAATTTCCACGAGACTATTTCTGTCTTTTTCTATTTGAGGTTCCTTTTAGGTCTGCCAGTATTTTAGGTGCAAATGCAGGTAAGCGATAGTGTTTTACGTTTTTTTTTTTTTTAAACTCCGCCCAATTCCTTTGCTTGTCACCGTTTTTTTGTTGTACATCGGCCCTGCTTTATGCACTGGAGCTCGACCACCGAGCTAAGCGAAACAATTTACTTTGCTACTACTGTAATTTTTCTCATCCCTAATCTTGCTGATTGATGCTCCTTTCTGCCCATAGACAGACGCATATCGGCCCATCTAGAAGAAGTATGTAGGGTGCATGATCACTTACTGTATGAAATCTCAACTAACCAAAGAGCATCCAGCTGTCTATATGACACAATAGTAATAACTATGTAAAGAATACATAACTTTTTGTCCAATTTCAAGAGACGAAATGCAAAGCATAATTTATGACTACTCACTGATGGACACCTGGGACACATGAAGTATAGGAATCACTTAGAATATGGCAGAAAGATCATGTATATAATTCTAGAAAGGTTGGTTTGGAATTCATCTAAATGAAAGCCAAGCCTCTTGAAATTAAAGTTTACCTCTTACAAAAAGCTTTTTGGGTGTCGTGGAAACACCATAGAGACATGTCAAAAGTTTTGATTGGTCCGGGTCTAAGTGTTCATACCTGTACTGATCGGGACGATGAGCCGGCAGAAGACACGCTGCAGCACGGTCCCCTCTCAGCACTGAGTTAATTTAAAAAAAAAAAAGTCAGACTTCCGCCTGGTTCTATGAACACTCAGACCTGGGCGTATCAAACCTTTTGACATGTCTCGATATCAAAAGTTTTTTTTGTGACGACGGGTACACTTTATGGTAAGAACCTATGCACTACGCACTACTGGTTATTTATTGGTATATTTTTCCAGATTTATACCTGATATCCTTATGTACATGATCTTTTTCCTTACATCTTTATTAGCCTGACCCGGCTAATTAAGAGCAAATAATCTACTATTTATGTTGTGTCTCTGCTTTTATTTGCTTGACTGTGTGTCACAGACATTGCTGTGTGTGCAGGTTGCGTAATATATGCACGTCCGAGGTGTTAAAGTCAACTGTCCGTTTTGGCTGTGTGTCAGCAGCCGTAAAGTATCGGTGTGTCTTGGGTAGAGCGCACGTCTTGCACCATGCTAACGGACAAGAGTGCCAAGTTAGTCAATAACTGATCATAGAAACAGTCCTTCCAAAATCTAGACAGGCTGAATTAATAAATCAAGGAATGGTTAAAATAAAATGCACATGGTCATAAACTATGTTCTCACATCACGCTACAGACTGAATTTATTTTTTTGTATTGCTGTTTTTATATTTGCTAGTAGTGTGGTGTGTAGACTATGCAAACACTTGTGTAAGCTTGCCAGTGCTTAAATATTAATCTGTATTGGAAAATAGAACCAAGGCTTTGATCATATTTACATTTAAAGCTAGGTTACCAATTCCATCCAATGGAAAGAACATTGGGGGGATTTATCATTATATGCCTTGGTGTACACCAGGGAAAAAGCACAGACTCTAGTGTGGTGTCCCACCACTGGTGTTTTTCCTCTTCTCTTGTGTACCTGTCAAAAAGCTTTTTTCTCTCAGGTTAAGTGGTAGATGAGGCATTAAGTTTCCTCACTAGGTGTCAGTGTTTTCTATCTATATGTATTGCACAGCTGAAGTAGGTCTTGGGTTAATGTTTTATATTGTACCATGTGTTTTGTGCTGAGCAATAGAAGGTGCCCTTTTCTTCTCTACCTATCATCTCACACAATAGGCCCCTGTACCTTCTCTACCTATCATCTCGCAGACAACAGGCCCCTGTAAGAGAAGTTAGTTAGCTCTGTGTGAGAGGAAGTACGCAGCTCAGTGGAGTCTAGCCACGAGTGTGAACAGATGCAACTAGAGATCAAAAGTTCTTTCAGTCAAACAACTATATCTATTATGTTTAACAAACAACAGGGAGAGTAGTCACCAAGAAACACCCTGACCCACGCCATCTAAACAGATCAGGGCAGTATACTGAACAAAATAATAACTAGCCTCAGTAGGACAAAGCAACTGGTACTGTATGTAAAGGTCTACGTATCCTGATGCACAGGTAACCAGGAAGACTTTGACACCTAGCTACACCCAGATAACCACAGCTGGGGCTTATACTACCCTACTTAGATAGGTTCTACGCTACGAGAGGGCAGAAGGAGGTCAGACAGTGTCTAAACGTGAGTACGAGTATCACTTCACTCTAGGTTCTGGCAGTACACAGCTACACTGGGTTTGGGCTCATCTGGAAAACTCCTCTCCTCTACTCTTCACTCTACAAGCACTGCAACAACTACCTCTCTTACTTCTCTCAAGCACCTCCTTCAAGCATTCAAGTGTGTCAAGCTTGTTTACGTGTGAAACCATGTACTATAACCTGCCAAGTTCTACAGTAAAGCTTTTATATTTTTATACTAACTGCACCTTGTTGTTCTCTGTCTGCACCTGCACCCATACACACACAACTGCACACCTTAGATTATTTCCCCCCTCTGTGAGTGGTGGTACCGACAGTCCGAGTGGGTCAGTTGCCACTCAGGACTGCCGTGACAAGAGCTCAAGGGACCCGCAACAACACGGCAGGTCACTGACCATTTGGGGGACACAGCCAGCCATACTACAAAAAGCAGGTACCAACATCACACCTGTGTGCTGGACACGCGTACACGTCTAGAGAATGTTCTACTGTTTATAACAGCCTCTTATTCAGAATAAAGTGTAGACCAGGATGCGTTTTTCAGCAAATAAAAAGAAAGTATATGTGATTGAAAACTTAATTCAAGGAAGCTTGGAAAGTATTTTGTAATTTTCAGTATTATAAAACAATTAGGAGGCAGTGTAATACCGTAGGATTACACAGTGTTCTAGCATCTTACATATCAAGTCATGTGCAGTCTATGGGGCTGATGTGGACAATTTGTATAATTAGCTTATTAACCATAACTGTAATTACATGTTACATTCTACATATCACAGTATCGTTAACCTAAAACCCCAATATAAACACCTCCAAGATACATGGTAACTAATGCACTTGTTACATATGCCACATTCTTCACTGTGATAAATTATTCACTAGGAGTATATCAGTACAAGGAGTATATCAGTGCGATCAGGAGTTTCCCTATAAATCCTACGTTGCCGTATATCTCTGTCCATAAATCAGTGTCACATTTTACCAGCTGTTTTTACTATATAATGTGTAATGGCAATCAAGAGGACGTTAACCTCAGTAGCATTTAGTATTATTAAGTTGTAATTTTTTTTTACTCCAGCATGTACACAGTTTTGTTTTTGTTTTGTCTTTTAGCTGTACTTGGTGTAAATCTTTTTGATATTCTATCTTCTGAGCTGAGGACTTTTTTTTTATGTAAAAAAAAATAAAAATGGGAACTTAGGGTGATTAGAAATTTTTATTAAAGCGACTCTGTACCCACAATCTGACCCCCCCAAACCACTTGTACCTTCGGATAGCTCCTTTTACTCCAAGATCTGTCCTGCGGTCCGTTCGGCAGGTGATGCAGTTATTGTCCTAAAAAAAAAAATACTTTTAAACTTGAAGCCCGTGCCAAACGGGAGTATCTGTGCCCTAAATTTGCACCACCCCTCTGTCCCTCCTCCCCACCCTCTTCATCATTAGGAATGCTCCAGGCAGATTGTCTCCTATTCCCCACCTGTTTAGCCCGGCACATGGGCTGGATCATTAAGGACTAGAGATGAGCGAACCGGGTTCGAGTCCATCCGAACCCGAACGTTCGGTATTTGATTAGCTGGGGCTGCTGAACTTAAATAAAGCTCTAAGGTTGTCTGGAAAACATGGATACAGCCAATGACTATATCCATGTGGTCCACATAGCCTTAGGGCTTTATCCAACTTCAGCAGCCACTGCTAATCAAATGCCGAAAGTTCGGGTTCGGATCGACTCGAGCATGCTCGAGGTTTGCTCATCTCTATTAAGGACCTGCGTAACGTTCAGCATGGAGAAAATGTTTCAGTGGCATTCCTAATGATGAAGAGGGTGGGGAGGAGGGACGGAGGGGGTGGTGCAAAGTTAGGGCACAGATACTCCTGTTTGGCACGGGCTTCAAGTTTAAGGCTGGGTTCACACTACGTATATTTCAGTCAGTATTGTGGTCCTCATATTGCAACCAAAACCAGGAGTGGATTAAACACAGAAAGGATCTGTTCACACAATATTGAAATTGAGTGGATGGCCGCCATATAACAGTAAATAACGGCCATTATTTCAATATAACAGCTGTTGTTTTAAAATAACAGCAAATATTTGCCATTAAATGGCGGCCATCCACTCAATTTCAACATTGTGTGAACAGATCCTTTCTGTGTTTTTAATCCACTCCTGGTTTTGGTTGCAATATGAGGACCACAATACTGACTGAAATATACGTAGTGTGAACCCAGCCTATAACTGCTAATCGGTGATTGGAATAACACTGGTGCCAATGGTGCCTACTGAAGGGGGATCTATCAAACATAACTATATAACCGTGATCGGTGATTGAAATAACACTGGTGCCAATGGCGCCTACCAGAGGAGGGGGATATATCAAACAGAACTGACTGAAATATACGTAGTGTGAACCCAGCCTACAAGTAGTTTTTTAGCACAATAACTGCATCACCTGGCGAACCGACCCCAGGACAGATCTTGGATTAAAAGCAGCTATCCGAAGGTACAAGTGGTTTGGAGGGTCAGATTGTGGGTACAGAGTCACTTTAAAGATTTTGAAAATATGTATATTTTTACATATTTCACTTTTTTTTAAAGCTTTTTTAGGGTACTTTTGTAAACAATCTTATGGATACATGGCAATGAACTGTCAAAGCAGTGATTTATTATTCTATCCTGCCCGTGGTAGACTATAATAGTATATCTGACATAGCAGCCATGGAGGCCTTCAGAAGCAGGGCTCCAGGTGGTAAATAACATCATGGCAACAAGTTAACATCATGGCTTGGTAAAGTTAAAAAGCAAAAAGAATCTTCCTTCCCTACACACTATTCTCTACTCGATCTTGTGTTCCGATCTCAACATTTAAGGCACGTATTCTAACAGACATACCCAGTGTGCCGTAGATCTCATAGAATACATAGAGTACAAAATAAGATTGAGCCTCTGTGTCCTACCACTAATATGTGTTTATAATTAAATATGTATGTACGCGTGTGTGTGTGTGTGTATGTGTGTATGTATGTATATATATATATATATATATATATATTGCTGTTTTGTTATAAAACCTAAACATCATATGCTTACCTCTCTGCGCGCCCCTGGTGTCCTCCTGCAGTGACCATAACTGCTGCCCTTTCAGAAAAACTTGGCTCACTCAGCCAATCACTGGCCGCACTGCTGTCACAACTCAGTCAGTGATTGGTTGAGCCGGTCACCAGAGCCGAGATGAGGTTTTTTTTTCAGAAGGTGCTGCAGTCATTGAGGGACATCGGGGGAATGCAGAGGGGGAATGCAGAGAGGTAAGAGTAAGTGTTTTGTTAAGTTTTTTAAACGGACAACAACCTATTAAAAAACTTACACAAAATAATAGAAATTCATCATTCTAAAGATCATTTGTAAAAATAATTTTGGGGTATTTTTTAGAATGTTTGTGTTTTTTTGTTTTTTTTCTCCCCCACTGAATGTAATTGAAAAAATGCTGTTTTTGAAATCCAAACATCCCCAATGCTGATGAGCAGTAAGTCGGCGGGTTTTGATGGCTGCCTAATTCATGGCAGGAAATTCAAGGCTTCAGTTCATTCAGATTGAAATAGCTGAAAACAGCAATAAAGTGACATGATTTATGAGCTGCCTCGTAAATAACGTTCCTGACACCAGAGGGTAATTTGGGACAGGAATTTAAAAATTACGTCATGTAAGTAAACCAAGTTGCAGACACATCATTCTATTTATTAAGGGAATTTGCACTTTTTACTATAAATTTCACCTCATTGTTTTTGTCGTAATTAACTTCTTCTGGAACAGCGATCTTGTTGTGATCCCAACAGAGCCTGTGCATGCAGATCCCTTGGCTATGTCCCTCTTCCTTTGTTACATCCTACTGAATAAGCCTTTACATGTTTGAAACATTTAACCATCTTGTTTTCTTTTATATTAGATGTATTATAATTTTGACATTTTATGAATATATTATTAAGCTAAGGGTATATTCGTAAGAGTAAATGGACAATCTCTGTTCCTTGATGGATTCTTGTCAAATCTTTGTCCAGGCTTTGGGCTATGAGTCTTAAAGGGATACTCCGGGCTACAGTATGTGTATTTTCTGTGTACGGCCAGGGAAGGGATGGATATAGAAGCCGCCAGTCACTTACCTCCCCGGTTCCAGCGTTTGGTCCTGGATTGTGCCCCCCTGCTCTGCCGTCCCGCTGCCATTTTCTGGTTTGAGCTCAGACCAGCAATCGGCAGGCGGATGGGAGGACGGGACAGCGCGATCTGGAACCGGGGAGGTAAGTGACCGGCGGCTTCTATATCTACCCGCTCCCTGTCCGTACACAGAAAATACACAGAGCCCGGAGTACCCTTTAAAGGGAACCAATCAGTACAATTGTGCTGATATAGTTTCCAGCAGCAGAGTATAGATCTACTGTGCGGCTCGTGGAGCATATACCAGCCGTGGCTGCAGCAGTAGCTTCACATCAGGGAACAAGGTAATTTGTTCTGCCATGCAAGACTGGGAGAGGGGGTGTAGTTAGTCGTCTGGGCAAGCAGCTGCCCATGACTAGTCGCCACTCTCTGCCTGTCAGTGCGAAGTGCAGGGATAATTGGCGGGCAGAGGCCACGCTGACCGCCAGACAGCGATAACTAGTCACTCTTTTTTATGTGGCATTTTATCTTCGTTGCACTATATAGTTAAAGTTTATTTGAAAATTCATAAAACCAGTAAGGCAGCTATTACCCCCCCCCCCCCCCCCCCCATACTGGTGTGAAAACAGGCAGGATTGTAGTGTACCGGCAAAGACATGCACCCACATAATAAATGTGTTCGAAATGCTGGTGAAATGGTGTGGTGTGTAGGGCTGGGCGATTAATAAAATTTAATTTGATTAATTTGCCCAGAATGTTAGAATCAATTAGATTTTTTTGTCAAAATCGTAAATTTGATTTCCACAAAAAATCATTGCAGGTGGAGCGGACGGCGCGGTACAGTGGTGGGCGGGCAGTCCGGAGAGGGGCGTGTAGGTCCGGCGTGGCGGGCGGCCAAGCAGTCTGGAGAGGGGCGCTGTGGTGCAGGGTGGGCAGGCAGTCTGTAGAGATGCAGCTCGGGCAGCATCCAGAAGCTGCTGACCTGCCCCCGCCTTTTATACACAGCCTCTTGCTCCTCTCCCGGCCACACACACAGGTCCTCGGTCACTGGAGGAAACAGCAGGGACTGCAGGGTGATAGTGTTGCTGTGGGTCCTGGAGCTGTACAGCGTGATTGGATCCCGTTGTACAGCTCCAGTAATCACCCTATCCTTCAGTCCCTGCTGCCTCCTCCAAAGACCGGGGACCTCTGTGTGTGGCCGCGAGGGGAACTTGTGTGCTGGGGTGAGAGGAGGAGGTCTATGTGCACTCCTGCCCCAGTCACCCATAGTCTGCCCCAGTCAGCCCCAGCCCCCCCCCCCCCCCTCAGTCACCCCCAGCTTCCCCAGTCACCCACAGCTGCCCCAGTTACCTCAGTCACCCCCAGCTGCCCCGGTCCTCCTCAATCACCCCCAGTCCCCCTCAGTCACCTACCTGCTTCCCCAGTACCCCTCAGTCACCCCCAGGTCCCCTTCAGTCATCCCCAGTCTGCCTTAGTCAAAGGGGAGCACTGTTAAACTGGGAAGCAATACACTTGTTGTCTCAAATGTCATTAAAATAGTATCTGACGCAGCGAGAAAAATGTTCTGTTTATTTAGCAAAAAAAATGTAAAAATGGATATTTAAATCGAGAATCGTCCAATTAAAAAAAAAAAAAGATTTTATTTTTTGGCCATATCGCCCAGCCCTAGCTGTGTGACTTAAACCCCATCACTGGTGAATTTGCTAGTATTGGTAAATTCCCCCGAGTGGGCACACATAAAGAGGCGGTGCTGTGTGGAGATCTCTCTCCGCTGTACTGAGTAGTCATCAGGTGTTTACCTCGAAGTGAAAATCTCCAGCAGGCGGATTTGGCCGTTCTTCTGTGTGCGTTATTGAAAGAGGTGCCAAGGATTTTTATATAGTAAATGTCTAGTCTGCAAGATGAATTTTTGCTCATGTAAACTCACTAGAAAAACACAAGCCGTCCATTACTGAAAGCCCCCTGTTCACGTCTCTTGGCAGTGTAAAAACCGAAGGCCGGTGTGATGTGTTGATAATCCTGTTTTTTGTTTTCTGCGGAATAAGTCGAGATTTCCTCTGTGTTGAACAGTGAGCCCATTTAGGAGCTCTAAGTCCACCTGTTGTGACTGGGCTGCTGTTATTTGCTCTTTTTTTATTTTATTTTATTAGGGAATCCGAGGCCTCTTGTATACTGAGACCGCGTCTTTTAAGAGAAGTCTTTCAATTACTGAAACAGTAGTCTGTTTAATCTCTGGGTTACTAAACCAGTCAGGGCGGTTCACCCATTTTCATTACAAAGGACATAGGGAATAAGCTTCAGTTTAAGATTGTTATAACATTATTACTTACTAAAATGTGAATTTGATACAGTACTTGTTAGTCATCTAAACTAATTGGAGACAAATGAAAGGGCTATATATAGTGGTGGAGGGTTTCTGGGAAAAAAATTCAAGGGGTACTTCAGCAATTTTCTTTTCTTACAACTGATGTCAGAAAGTGCAGATTTGTAATTTACTTCTGTTAAAAAAAAAAATAATCTCCAGTCTTCCAGTACTTATCAGCTGCTGTATGTCATGCAGGAAGTGGTGTATTCTCTATAGTCTGACACAGTGCTCTCTGCTGCCACCTCTGTCCATGTCAGGAATTGTTTGGAGCAGCAGGAAATCCCCATAGAAAACCTCTTCAGTTCCTGACATGGACAGAGGTGGCAGCAGAGAGCACTGTCAGACAGACTGGAAAGAATACACCTCTTTCTGCAGGTCATACAGCAGTTGATAAGTACCGGAAGACAGAAAATTATTTTTTTTTAACAGAAGTAAAAGAAGTACAGTGTAGATAGGACAGAATCTTCTCAATAGCTAATGCTTAGAGCTCAGCCCCCAACTCATTGACAAACCCCTAGGTCACAGATCATGTCTAGAAACCTCTCCCATAGTAGCTTATTAGGTCTGCTTGAGGCAATTGTTCCATTTGTCCATGGGGTTTGCTGTAAAGCTTATGTCTAAATGTTGGCAAAAACATCTCATAATAATATACTAAAAAAAATTTGAGTCAGAAATTCAAAGCGATTAGAATAAAAATGTTTCAATATATAGTTCTAATCTGTAAAAAAAAAAAGAAAAAAATCTAGGGGACAAATTCACTCTATATAAAGGATACATATGTGTTGTTTGATATCCACTAAAGACAATTCACCCCAGCAGCCACTCCCTCAGTGTAAGCTGTCGTACAGAATGTTTCTTTTCCGCTTAGGTCATTTGGAATACTAACACGTCTTTATTTTTGAACATTTATTGAACATTTTGTATTTATTTTTAAATTAGGTTTTTATTAAAGGTTTTTTATCAATAGCACGTGAAAAAATATGGTACTCACAAATCTTATATGTATAAGACACGGATGACACGTGACTTAGGTCGACTTCTCTGTGATTGACATCAAGTTTTCTGAACATGTCGAAGGGTCCTATTACACGGAGTGATTTCTAACGATTAACCAATAACTATAAACGATCGCAAACAAGATTGTTTATCGTTAACCAGAAATCGTTCACCATATTACACAGAACGATGGTCGTTAGTTACGATCGTTGCTATGATCGGTGATCCCAGCAAAACAATGGACAATGTGCAATAACACTGAATGATTAGTGAACAAATGCGGAACTTGAGCGAACGAATGTGGAATTACAGCGAACGATTAACCATAATTTTAGGTTCAGATCTAAATCAACGACATATAAACAATTTTTCAATTATTGCCTGCAATGACACAGAACGATTATCGTTTAAATTCGAACGATTTTTCGCACGATAATCATCCCTTGTAATAGGGCCCCAAGAAACTGCCACAAAGACATAATAAACATAGAACAATAGGGAAAGGGAGAAGGGCGTAAACCACTATGCGTTGTCTTGTAATAGTTTATAGCCGTCCTTATGAGCAAGAGAAAAACTTCTAACGAGATCAGTTGTCAGATCTAAATGGCGACTAGGAGAATGACAACTGAAAGGAAGGGAACCTGTGTTTATTTACATGGACAGTTATATACATATATATTTAAATCATAGGATTATATTTATCTAACTTTTAGGCTATGTTCCCACTTTAGGAACATAGCAGGGAATGTCGGCCATCTCGATATAATCACAATCCTGGTCATTATTTGCGGCTGTGATTATAATAAGACGGACGCCTTTCCCCGCATTATTATGTATTGCTGTATGTTGCCTTTCTCTTTTTGTTTTGTTACGTAGTACCGTTAGGATGCTACCATTAAAACCATTTTGTTTCGTAATTTCCCACAGCAAAAGAAGCAGCTCGGCGACTGTGACTCCATTACTCAGGAGATTGTTGGCAGTGCCCATGTGGAGAATTATGCACTGAAAATGTTCCTTTACGCAGACAATGAGGACAGGGCAGGGAAATTCCACAAGTAAGTAACTTCTCACAATATATTTATTATTCCATGTTGTAAAACACCTGGAGGGTATGTTCACACCATTTTTTTTTTTTTTTTTTTTTTTTTTAAAGTAATGCAGCTGATGAAAACAGAGGCCATTCTTTTCAGCCTAAGCGGCATTGCATTGAAATCAATGCAATGCCGCCTGTCCCTTGCATACCCTGCACAGACAACGGTGGCCATGCAAAATAATGATCATGTCAATTTTTAACGGCAGCTGTTCCACGTTATTTATCTTCCATACACACACATTGCTGTGTCTGTTCATCCATGGTGTGTATGGAAACCAATGCTTAATGGATTCCAGACACACCCTGAATGGGCCATTTGGAAATAAATGTTCCTGCGGCTGTCAGAGCTCTTATGGCTGCAGAAACTTACAAACGCCGTCCAGTATAACAACTGTCGTTATACAGTGTGTGAACATAGCCTTATTGCGGTAGCATCCTCTTTACTATTTTACTAATGAAACCTAAGTACTAGTGTTGAGTGCTCGACTTCAGTAACAGACCCAAATGAATGGGAGATTGGAGCATTTAACCAAGTGCCCCCTGCTAGGCAGAGTGTGGGTGCTTGGTTCAACTATTGATTTTTTTTTTATTGATTTTTTTTTTTTTTCCATTCTAATTTTTGAAGAATTTGTCCCTTGAAGGGATATGTAAACAATATAAAAATTTGAACTTAAAAATGTAAGACACATTAGAACTCCAGCAGTATGCAGTCAATTGCCGGCAAATATCACTGGAGCTCTAATGTATCTTGCAGTAACCTATTGTATTTAAATTTTTGTGTAATCTGCCCGTTGAAGGGATGTGTAAACAAAATCTAACAAAGAATTGTTAATCTTGGAGTCTGTGTCATTAGAAAGAAAAAAAAAATCTGGGTCTGTATGAATGCAGCACTACCTAATGTATTTTTATGGTATGGAAAACGGCAATGGTTTTTTTGTGTTCATTTGATGTCATGGGACCAAAGGTTTTTTTTTTCTCCCACTAGAAGTCTTAAAGTGATACCCCTCCTTACGCTATGTGTGGTTCTCCGCACCATCCTCAAGCTTAGATGCTGCACATTACATATATACCTGTATATTACTTACCTGTGTCTCCTTAATGCTCTAAAATCACTTCATTTCATCGTGGACAATGTCACCTAGGTGGGGCTTCACAGGAATTGGTCCTCCTCTCCCCAGCAGGGAGGCGGGGCTTCACAGGGATTGGTCCTCCTCTCCCCAGCAGGGAGGTGGGGCTTAACTGCTGTGAAGCCCCGCCTAGGGGACACTGTGCACTATTGAAATAAAGCCAGAGTAAGGGCCCTATTCCACCGGACGATTATCGTTCGCATAATCGTTAACGATTAACTATCTCAAGCGACCGCTATTGCGAAAGACCTGAAAACGTTCACTCATTTCCATGGAACGATAATCGTTACTTATGATCGTATTTGCGATAGTTTTTTCTTCGCTATTTCTTCGCTATTGCGTTCGTATCTACTGCAAACGACCGAACGACGTCTTATTCAATGCGAACGTTTTGCGAACAAGCAACAATAAAAATAGGTCCAGGTCTTATAAAGCGATCAACGATTTCTCGTTCGGTCGTTAATCGTTAACTGCATTTCAACCGATTATCGTTTGGTTTCGAATGATTTAACGATAATCTGAACGTTAATCGTCTGGTGGAATAGGGCCCTAAGAGGGGGGTTCCAGTATTACTTTATCACATGGCTGGGAATGTCTGCCAAGCCAGAGATCTTTCCAGAAGAAGAGATTACCCATAGTTAGGCAGCTGTTTCAAAGAAAATGGTAGGCCTTTTGATAGCCAGCTACCACCCTGCTCTGTACTGTAACCCCACAATAACTGCAGGCTGACAGGAGAGGTATAAGGGAGACATGGGGGTATATCGAGGCTGGCATCTCCCAAGACGGTCCTAAAAAATTACCCCGCTGGCACACAGATACAGAGAATGTATATATAGCACATGTTACATATGACTGATGTAGGAATTTTCTTTCCTACTGAGGTCTTTAAGATTAGTGTTTGATGCCCTATTATTATTATTATTATTATTATTATTATTATTATTAATAATAATAATAAAAATAATAATAATAATGTAATATATCATATATGCATATTTTTTGAAGATATATATACACACACCTAGTAACACTTCCGTGTAAGATGACCTCCCACACAAAGCTTCTTTCTGTTACCCTTTATTACTCCCTTGAGCTTTAGCTATTTTGTGTCGTGGTTTGTGGTCTCGCATGGCATAATAATGTCTCCGCTTGTGAGCACCACTCTCTTTCATAAGATCATGTTTACAGGTCACACATCTGGAGCTGCTGATTGAAGTAGGAAAGGAAATGGTATAAAAAGCCAATTCTGTATAAATAGCCACCTATTAGCACCAATGCGGTCTCTTATTCGTTCTTGATGTTCTCCGTTTCTCATAAATTTAGATAGATAACGTTCAAATATGAAAAGAACTTCAAAGAAATCCAACTGCCCAAGTCTTTGGTCTCCCTACCCATCCACCCCGTTTCCCTGTCTTTTCACACGCTTTCCTGCATATGTAGGCCAACAACTGATCACCTATTCAAGGTCGAAAGTCGGTACAGATGCATTTTCTACATTTTCTATCCATCATCCGCCTCCATTTAAAGGGAACCAATCAAGCCGAAAACAGCCCTAACGCTAAGGAAACATGCTGGTACATCACCCAGCACGCTTCTCAAACATACCCTAGTAGCCTGCACCCCATGTGTATATAAACCGCAATCTTACTTTTATAATCTCCTGCGCTGCATGTAAATTACGGGCAAGTAGTCATCTGGGCATGTGACTCCTCCATGTAGTCATGGTCCTGGGCAGGCTTCAGCTCTGTAACCATGCCCCACCAAGTGTAATTGAAGGCTCTGTTCTCCTGTGATGTCACCCGGGGGCAAGCATTGCATTTCCGCTGCGCTCCGACCTCTTTCCTGGGCAGTACAGCAGCGTCTTCTCCCACCGTAGTGCGCAGCGTGCCGCCGACGTACTATTACGAATACGTTCAGTGCTCAGATGTTGCACTTGTCTCTCTCATTTGTCCAGCTCATCAGTCGCTATGCTCTGAAAAGTTAGAAAAGATCTGTTTTTAGCTTGGCTGGTAAAGGTCACTCCCAGAATCGGTTTTGTTCTTTTGACACAAGGCGGCCATATACATTGGATAAAAGTAGGTTACCGGTTGGATAAAGAATCCTCTGATAAATGGTCATTTCATAGACACATTTTATTCTATATTGGCCGTCGTTCGTACTGTCCATACATGAAACATGAAATATTCTGAGAGTATATAAGTGGTGGAAGTAAAGCATGGCAGATCCAGGTAGCTAATATGTCTCTTTAGCACTGTCCCTGTTAACGAATTTGTTCTTAAAGGGCCAGTACCACAATGACTTTTAAAGTGATACTGTCACCCCCTTTACACTCACTTTGTTTAATCACTAACAGTGGCAATTGGACCCCATCTCCTGGGGTTGCTGTGAAGCCCCTCCTAGATGACAGCAATTTTAGAGCAGAAAAAAAAGAGTCACAGACAAATGTTAAACAGGTATATATCAAATTTGCCGCATCTAAGCTTGTAGATGGTGCAGAGAACCACACACAGAGTAAGGGGAGTGACAGTATCACTTTAAAGTGAAAGTACTGAATTAGCTCTAAGGCTAGATACACACAGGACAGATCCACAGCTGATTTCACGTTGCTAGTTCGCAGCAAAATCCGCAGGGGATCCCAAACTGTCATTTGCAATGAGATTACATACGTAAATGCCCCGTAACCCGCTGCCGCCCGAAGCATACTTTACCTTCTGAGGCTCCCGTAGGTCCCACACAGCCAATCAGTCAAAGAGTACTCAATTTGCTCTTAAAGGACAGGGTTAAAGTTTCTTTGTGGTGCTCTGGAAGTCACTATTAAAGGGGCACTCTTTTTAAGCACCATGTATATTCTCCCGGAAATGGCCACCTAGTTTTTATTATTTTCCTTCCCACAGATTTATATGGGAGTTTTTATTGCCTGCTGTTCTTATTTATAGTGTAACAGTCAGGACCTTGATAACGGAGCTGTGGTTGTACCCTGCCTATGATGCTCACTAGCCTGATGAAAGGCATGCATTGGTTCAAGTTTTCTCCTTTTTTGACATTGATAAATATGACACCTTTTTTTGCTTTCAGAAGATCCATTAAGCAGAAGGTCGTTGAATAACATATTTGTAGTAAAATACTGAGCGTTGTTTTAAGATAAATAACGTTCTGTTTTTATTCTGACCCTCCTTTCTGGGTCAAGCTCAGGTAAATTCAGTGCAGCTACAGCAACAGAAAGCTGTATAAAGCATGTGTCACCATTACATTTACTGGAAGATTCATGTGGTCTTTTTTTTTTTTTTTTTTTTTTTTTTTTTACTAACAGCGGAAGTGGACCACTTATTTCCGCTCGTTCTCCTAATCGAGACTGATCAAAACTTTTTACATGTTTCTGATATTTCAAAAGTTTTTACAAATGACAAGTACACTTTAAGAGAGGAGCAAACCAGATTCATTCTGCTTCGTATAATGAAGAAAATCTGGTTCGCTCATCTCTAGTCACTATGTAATGTTATATCATGATGTGACTGTTTGGTTTCTCAGGTGTGTGAAGACTAAAAACTTTGATCTCACTTTCCAACACCACTGTTTACAATTCTTCTCTTTTAGGAATATGATCAAGTCTTTCTACACGGCTAGTCTTCTGCTTGATACATTAAGTGTTTTCGGTGAACTCACTGAAGAGGTAAGCCTTTTGGGGGGGTTGCATCAGTAACATTTTGCTATATGCTATAAATGACACAGTAACTTTATTCTGCAGGGTGATAACATAGTTTTTCATGGTTTATTGCAATTGTACAATAAATATTATTTCAATAAAATGTTAATTGCCTCACCATATTCTGAGAGTCATGAGACTTTTTTTTATGTTGAAAGTATTCAGAGAGGGCTTGTTTTTTGCCGGTTTGAGGGCTGTAAGGGCTTGTTTTTTGTAGGTTTCATTTTAATTACCATTTTGCAGTACATAAGACAAAACAGCAATTCTGGGATTGTATATTACGCAAAATATTTTACACTGTGTAAGAAAAAATAACATGATAATATTGGTTATGTGTACTAGGCATACCAAGATAGCAGACCTTTTTAGGCCTCTAATTGCCATAGAACATGTGTATAACCTTTTTAATGCAATTGCCATTTAACTTTGTTGTCCAAGAAGTTAAACTAGTGGGATGTGAATACCTACTACCTGCTGGGGGAAATAATTCTTTACAACATTAAGGACCCTATTACATAGGATGATTATTGTCCGAACCGCCAGTTATCACTTGTAATGGGGTTGACGATCAGACAGCGAACAAGGAATAGACAACGATGGCTGGTTGCCTAAAGGGGAGGCTGGACTGATCCAGCCTTGAAAAGGCTCTGAGATCGACTCTTGTCTATAGACTGTCTTCGACCATCAGATAGAACAGTTATGCACTTTTTCCCCGCTGTCCTTCCCCGCTGTGGTCTATATAGTTTCTGCTCCGTTTTTTTCTCTGTTGCTCTACGAAGATCTTTCTTCTCAGTCACTGCATCCTGCTTGGTGACATCTGAGAGAAATGCAGGCATAAGATCAGTCACTAGAGTGAAATGTTTGCGTTAGGGAGCCTAAAGGCCGTATTACATGACCCGGTGAGCAGAGGAAGCGAGTGCTGATCTGCTAGATCCGTGCTCATTTACTGAGCCTATTACATGGCTCTATAATTGTGCAGTAAGGGCAGTGTAGATAGATAGCAATGTCTGTGCAGCCCTTGCTTTTACATAAAAAAGAGTAAAGTTTATACATACCCTTGCTTCCCCGGTGTCCTGTGCCTTTTCTCTGCGTTTCCTGCTCCTTACAGCCACCTCTGACACTTCTGCCACTATCAACCCCCATTGATTTTAATGGAGATGCGTCATAGAGAGGAGGGGGTTTTGTCACACTGAGGGGCGGCGTGCCTGCCCCCAGTGCTCCAGGGCAGACCGATGCTAAGGAAAAGACCGTTGCCGAGTGCAGGAACCGGGTGGCTTCTAAAAAAAAAGGAATCTGCCACCGGCATCCTGTGTCGGCACTAAGGTAGTAAAAGAGCAGTGGTTTACCTGATGGTAAATTCGCTTTAAGGATTTATTTTTTTTTTTTATATGTCTGTATTAGAAAGCAACAAGTACAAGTGCAGTCTTGTTGGTATTTGACAAAGTAAATACCAGCGCAGCAGCTCTTTTCCAGCACCATTACTAACCCTCTCCTATTGGTCTGTGAACGGCCATCATCTTAATTTATATAAAATGTTAAGTCTAGTTCAGATGAACACGCCGTGTAGAGTATGATCTATTTCTGTAAACAGAACTGACATTTTCTGAGACTGAGCAATACGACATGTCTGAGTACAGTGACCCTAGATGACTTATTTTTCCCTCTTGTACCTTATTACAACCGCTGGCCACAGATTTTAATGCCAGGTAATATTTTGCGGCCGTCCTAATGTTATATTTTGGAGATGTAAATACTTAGTGACCACATCAATAAAATGGATTTTTTTTTCCTTTCAGTCCATGGGAAGTCAGAAATGAAAGCAGTATGGATAAAGTGATTTCTATGAATGATAGTATATCCTGCTGATAACACTTTTTTTTTGTGCTTCGCTAATATTTTCGATTCTATATTCACCATCTTATTCAATCACTTGTTGTCAGCCCATCATCCTAAAGCGAATTTGTACCCTTTGAACCCCCCCCCCCAAATTGATGGTACCGATAATGATGATCGCATTAAAACATGTCCAGTCCAAGGTACTGCCTGTCTCCCGGTATTCGGTGTACAATCAACTTTGATTCCGATGGCGCAATGAGTCAGGGTGTCAATGAGGCGGAGCCTAGAGCATCCGTCTCCTAGAAAGTTAGTGTAATGCATTATGTCAAATAAACATATGGTATTCTAGAGATCCCCCATGTGCCCGCATTGTTTTAATAACCTGCTGCCTATGGTTACAACCCACTAAGGTGGGCCAGGCATTGCAGTCTCCAGGAAGTACTGGCAGTTAGTCTCCACTGAACCTGCAAGCAAGGAGGATTGTGGGAGTGTGTGTTATCTTGAAGGAAACCTTGAAGATATTAGACCCATTAGACAAATTCAGAACAGGGATGTAAGTTACTCTACTGAAGACAGTACATTTTTGCTCCTATGCCTTATGCTATTTCTTCTTAAATTCCTTTAAGTATTTTAGCCAAAAGTTCATTGAGTAACTGAAAGATATTATTACGCTGCATTATGGATTACTTGAAGAGTTTTTGATGCATCAAGTTTTCTGCTTTTAAGCCAGCAATGATCTGTGTCACTGCAGGACAATGGTCCATTTAGTTTGCTGTATCCCCAGAAGGGCATTTATGGGAACGGCAAGTTGGCTGTATGGGCAGCGTTACATGTGAGTCTAATTACAAGAGATTTACTCACACTATAAACCGAGGCCTAACAAAGAACCTTTAGACATCAGCTGGGATTGAATTACGCTTTTTTAGGGCTCTGTCAGGACAGTGAGAAGTTTTTTGTTGGAAACCCAATATATGTTCACATTTGAATGCAATGTAACTGTTAAGATCTAAAAGCAGCCAAACCATTCTCTAAAATATTGTCATATTAGTATGTAAATACAATATCAGGTTATTAGTAGATTATCGTTAGACTATAACTACCTCCAAGCCCTGTGACCCTATTAAAAAAAATTAAAATAAAATGAGTATATCAGAAAAAATTAGATGCTTTGTAACTTACTTTCTAAAAACCCATGTCAGACGGTCACTTTTGAAACATGGTCTCTCTGCCAAGCACTTTTCCTCGCTTATTTTAGCTATTGGTGGGGTCTCTGCACATGCATACACAGCTTTGCTATATCCACATAAACAGACAACTCTGCTGCATACCTACACACACACACACACACACACACATTTTATTACAGAAAAGTCTCTATTACAACAAGTAAAGGTCCTACGTGCAAACTTACCTAGAATGGGAGCTGTAGGACCATGATGTCAGATTCATGTGACTGACCACTGATAACTCTGACATCGTTGCAGATCCTGCATGACTTTCATTTCCTGTCCTAAGGTCTCATTCACACGATCTGTGCGCTCCTATCATCTCTGCTGCCGGGGAGGGGAGAGGATCTGTGCCACAATCTGCGTTAGGACATGTCCTACTTTTTGGAGGTGCGAACCATGGTACGGGGTCGCAGCACGGATCATTTAATTTGCTTTGTAGGAGGAGGGAAAGGACTGTGCAGCAATAAATGGCTGCACAGTTCTCTCAGTGGTCAGGTACTTGTTCACTCGTTGCACTCTGGGTGTTTTGACACTATGGGGCGCTCTGACTGCAGACCATAAAATGCAGCCACTTTTCTGAAAGATATTTTCTTGCTAAAAAGTGTTCCTTATCGTGCGATAAATAAGGTAAATCCACTTACATAAAATTAAGAGCAAATCTACAGTAATTAAAAGTGTCATTGTCGTTACAAAAACTTTGCACATGTCAAAGAGACACGTCTAAAGTTTTGATTGGTCCGGAATGAGTGGGGAGAGGACCATGCTGCAGCACGTCTGCTCCCAGCTCTGAGTTACAAAAAAGAGTCAGGCTTATAATGGAGCTCTATAGACTTTTTTTCTAACTCAGAGGGGAGAGGATGCGGAGCAGACCCAGACCGATCAAAGCTTTTGATATGTCTCTGAAACATGTCAAAAGATTTTTGTAATAACAGGGACAATTTAAGTATAACTGATGTAATAAATAGGAGTAAGATCAACTACTAAAATATACTTTAAAAAAAAAAAAACACAAAAACCCCACATAAATATTGAAATGTAAACATATTAAATCATTAAATTACGTACAGTACTTTTGCATGGACGTTCTGTAATCCTCTCTGAAAGTTGGTTAATACAAAAATCTGTCCATGATTTTTTAGTGTCGGTGTTTCATGTTGCCCAAACTAGTGAGCAGTTGGTCCCTGGTCACTAGACGTTATTTATATCACACGTGAAACACTGTAAAAACAACATATAATACAGTATATTGATCAGAGATGTTTGTATGTACCCCAAGAACTTCAACAAAAAAATAAGTACCAGCTTGTGGTTTAAACATAAAAAAAATTGAGGTTTGTACTGAAAAACTAATTTGTTCAAATTTCCTTTTTTTATTAGAATATTCAGCACAGAAAATATGCCAGATGGAAGGCCACATACATTCACAATTGTCTAAAGAATGGGATGACTCCTGAGTCTGGACCTGTTGGATTCGAGGGTGAAGAATACAGTAAGTTAGCGTTAATATTAATGATAACTAACTCATTTATTTAGAAGCCGGCACAGGATAAGTTGGTGTCTTATTGGCAATAGAGATGAGCGAAATGTTTTTTTTCGATTGGATTCGATTTGAATAGCTCCCGGTATTCGACTATTCAAACGAATATCGAATCCCATTATAGTCTATGGGAGAAAAATCCTTGGGACTTGGAAATCAAGATTTGACCACTAGGAGGTCACCAAGTGCCCAATGAAACCTCAGGAAATGATGCCAACACCTCTGAAATGCATATGGGACAGCAGGGGAAGCATGCCTGGGTACACGAACGTAAAGTACAAGTGTACCTTTTGGTCTAGCGGTACTTGCCTACGTATTAGGGGGTATCTAATATTACCATATGTTTGTTTCTTGTTTATTCAGTACACTTGTGAAATACAATTGTTTGCAGTGTTGTATATTGCCCAGCCAGTAATTTGAATTGCACACATGAATATATTGCATATATATATCCTTTTTCAGTATTACGCTACTATCACAGATAGATCAACTGTAGACTCTAAACACAATATAACCGCTTTGTATAATGGTAAAAATACTCGGACAACTTATTTCATATACAGCCTTATACTGGATATAGAATTGTTTTTACAACAATAGAAATAAAGGGCTGGTCAGCACTTTTACTGGACGCAGACTGCGCAAATTTGTGGTAGCAAGATAAAAGGTATTATCCCACAATTCTAGTATACAGCTGTATACACTATCAGTGGGTATACAGACTGCCTGTCTCACAACAGCTTATACAGTGTGTGTATACACTACCTATCTCACAACTGCTTATACAGTGTAGACACACTGCCTGTGTCACAATGTAAATTGTAAATGTCTGTTTTTATATAGTTTCAGCCCTAACATGAGCTTTTGGGGGTCACTCCCTACCTAACTTCGCCTAAAACCTTCCTCTACCTGCTTTACAGACTGTCCCTCTCTAGTTCCAACCAGCAAGTGACACGAATATCAAATAACTATTCTTTTATTCAGGAGGTCACATGGTTTTGCCAGCTAATCACAGTTAAGAGTTTTTTTTTTTTTTAAAGTCCTGCCTACTCTTAGTGCTTGTCCCTCCCCCTGCATGTTTATTGGCTGGAAAAAAGTGCCAGGCGATGTAGGAGGGCGACTAGAATTTTTACTGCATCTTAGCACAAATATTCGGCCGCGGTCAAATACCTTGAATAGCGTACTACTCGATCGAATAGCTGTTCGCTCAAATAGTATTTGCTCGTCTCTAATTGGCAAATATAGCGGGACTTGGCCAGATTTGTCTATATGGCGCCCGCAAAAAATGCTGCTACTCTGTCCGACTAATAAATAATATATTGATTTTCTTCACATTTGCAGTTGAAAATTTATTGTACAGGTCTGATGGTGGTCGTTTAACCCCTTATATACCATGGCCATTAACGACCACCGCATACAGATGGTTGTTTGACAGGTGCTTGTTCTGTCAGGAATCCAGTCAGCACCAATTTGACACAATCACTTGATGCTGATTGGTTCAACCCGAAAACAATTTTTAACGATTAACAACTGATGATAAACGAACGCAAACAAGATTGTTTATCGTTAACCTGAAATCGTTCACCATATTACAGAGCGATAGTCGTTTGTTACGATAGTTACTACGATCTATTACTCCATCTGATCCCAGCAAAACAACGAACAATGTGCAATTACACTGAACGATTAGTGAACAAATGCGGAACTTGGAATTACAGCGAACGATTAACGATAATTTTAGGGTCAGATCTAAATCAAAGGCATACGAACGATTCTTTAATCGTTGCCTGCAATTACACAGGACGCACTTTAACGCATTTTTGACTAGAACATCCTAGTGGATAATGTTCATAAAAGCCTTAGAAGCCAAGAATCATTGTGCCCTTCTGTTATCTGTAAGATATTAGACTATCACTGTTATACAGTACCTGCTGTGAGCGATGCATTTACATTTATGGAAACCGTATCGCTATAGGTGAACTGAGATCTGGAGAGAATTTTACAGCCTGCTGGATGTAATAAGGCTAAATAAATATGTTGACATAGAAACAATACAATGAACAAAATATGTCGTCCGCGTTTAACGTCAAGTCCCGCAGTCAGATGTTCTGCAGAGTATCTTTCCTTTCCAATGAGTCTCCGCACCCCTGAGAGGTCGTATCACGTTAACGTATACGGTGTGGCACATTTAGGCACAGTATGTGTCGGGTACCTTAGGTTTATGTTGAAACAGTGTTGTTATTGTATTACGTTCACCCCCAATCTGCAAGCCGTTTCCGTACATAAGCAAAGGATGAAAATAAGCAAAGCGGGGGAGAAGCCGTGAAGAGCCGATGTGTAAATAGACTAAACTTACTGCTCTCTTTCTTACCATCAAAACTACTATTTCCCATGTGCTTCTTGAAACCGCACTCCTGCTCCGGCCAATGTTTTCATAGCTACAAAGGTGTTCTGTGTGTGAGCGCGGTCCTGCCCTGAGCTTAGAGGGGAGGCTCGTGTTGTCAGCGGACCACTAATCCATGGAAAACCAAACAGAATGGCACAGCCTAATCTTTCACAGAGGTCAGCCTCAGGTGGACCTCGGTCAGTTCTCCAGAAGCCCAGAGTACTTGGGGTAAAATGACCCAAACAACATCTATTTTTTATGGCACGAGAACACATTGTGCTTACTGACCTTTTTTTAAAATTTTTTTATTTATACATTTTTCCGAATGTACCACGAAGAATTGAAGCTGTTTAATGAAAGAGAGCACAAAAACACCCTTTTCATTGGATTCATTGACTCTGACATCAAAAGTCTGCTCCAGTCTTGGTTAAATAAACTTTTTTTTTTGTATTTTTTTTTTTTTGTACTATCTTAATATAAACCATTGTTGATGTTCTCAAACATCTGCCAGGTGGTTATGAACTGGCTGCTTTGCTAAAAAGAAATTGAAGATTAATAGTTTTTTCCATCTTCACTTGGAATAACTGGTAATATGGGGCAGACGTTTTTTTTTTTGCTGGATTGAATGTGGCTCGCTACTCCTCATCAGTTGTATTAATGATTTTTGTCGCCAGGCCCTTAAGGGTGTGTTCGCACACGTGGGAGTTTCATTGCGTTTGCCAAATGCGATGAAGGGCAGCAATTAAACGATGAATTACTGCAATAATTAGATTATTGAATGTGTGGCCATTAAGGGGTTATCCAGCACTTCAAAAACATGGCCACTTTTGCCCCACTCTTGTCTCCAGTTCAGGAGTGGTTTTTATTTAAAGGGAACCTGTCACCCCCGTGCCGGGGTGACAGGCTCCCGACCCCCCGTTAGAACACCCTATACTCACCTAATCCCGCCCGGTCCCGCTTCTGGATCCGGTCGGGTGATGGAGATATCAGCCGCTGCAGCCCGGCGCGCGCTGAGAGATGAGTCCAACACCCATAGAGAATGACAGGAGAGTCCAGCGCTCCGTCATTCTCTATGAGTGTTGGACTCATCTGAGGAGCGCGCGTGCCGGGCTGCAGCGGCTGAGATCTCCGTCACCCGACCGGATACAGAAGCGGGACCCGGCGGGATTAGGTGAGTATAGGGTGCTCTAACGGGGGGTCGGGAGCCTGTCACCCCCGCACGGGGGTGACAGGTTCCCTTTAAGCTCCATTTACTTCAATGGAGTTTCAAACCCCACCCAATCTGGAGACAAGAGTGGTGCAAAAGTGGCCATGTTTTTGTAGCACTGGATAACCCATTTAACTGTAAGAAGTGATGAAACTTTTTATATAGTAAATTAAATCTACATTTTTTTTCCTTCATTGCTCCATAAAGCATGTACTAGTCATGTACCTTTTGGGTTGCAGGACTCCGTTCCTCTGGGGAGCTGAACTGTTAATAAACATAGAGTAAAAATTGGCTCATGGGTCATCGGAGGGTGGCAGTGCCTAGCAAACATAATGGCCACCGTTTTTAGGTGTATACCACTGTCGTCGTACCATTCATTTAAAATGAGCTATTAGTACTGGAATGGAACTGATTTCCAATGGAGGCTTTTATTGGGTCAGTCAGTTACTATGTGCAGGATTCTGTGTGAAGGTCAGGGATCATCAGTGCATGGGCAATGAAGCATCAGTCTACTGTTTAAAGAAGAAGTCCAGGCAGGGTGATTTTCTGTAAAAATTCTGGGGAGGGGGAGACTGAAAGAAATAACATCCTCTCACCTCCCCCACTCTAGCGGAGAGCGAGCATTTTAGTCTGTATTTTTCTCTATAGTGTTTTATCTCTTTATTCCTTTCCAGTGTTAAAAGGGTAGTTCACCACGGCTGTGTCACAGAACGTCCGCCGTCTGACATTCTCAACCCGACCGATACTGCAGTGGCTTTAACTTAATTGGAATGAGGGCATATTAGGGTCTTCTTGCACTCCAATTAGCCATAGCACACAATGTAAAGTATGGCCCGGAGCCATACTTTACATTGTGTGCACAGTATGTTGTGCGGCTGCTGTTCACTGAATAACGGCTGCACAAAATAAACATGGCAGTTTTCTGTTCGGCTGCATGGAATCCCAACCGTAGTGTATACAATGTGTATACACTCCAGCTCGGGTTCCATAGGGGTTAATTCAATCGGCCACTGTGATTAAACAAGGGCCGTTGTTGCATATCTGCAACAACGGCCGTAGTTTACTAAAAAAAAGAAAAAATATAGTGTGAACTTGGCCTAAAACAGATGATGTTGTTGGTTTTCTACACTTTCAGATGTTTATTCATAATAGGGAAAACTATGACTTCTAACTCTGTCTTGTTGTCATATTGGACCCCCGACCTCGACTAGTAGGAGTTGTGTTTGACTTCTAACTCTGAGACAGCAGACCACTACAGTTCTTCCCCAGCAGAAGAGAAGGAAATATTTTCCATTATTGATCTGATATTTAAAGGGGTTGTCCAGCAAAAATCTTTCTCTTTCAAATCAACTATCAGAAAGTTACATAGATTTGTAATTTACTTCTATTAAAAAATCTCAAGTTTTCCTATACTTATTAGCTGCTGTATATCCTGCAGGAAGTGGTTTATTTTCAGTCTGACACAGTGCTCTCTGCTGACATCTCTGGCCAAGACTGGAACTGTCCAGAGCAGGAGAGGTTTTCTATAGAGATTCCAATAGAAAACCTCTCCTCCTCAGGACAGTAGGGAGGATACATTACCTGCACCATGATCCGGCAGCATCTGAGGCTCCTGATCCCCGTAGGTCCCACTTAGCCAATTAGTGACTGTCCCGGGGCCATGCACTGATTGCCTGCGCGGGACCTCAGGGAGCCTCAGATGCTGCCGGATCATGGTGCAGGTAATGTATCCTTCCTTGCGGCGGGGGTTAATGGGGCCGGGATTTACGCACTGGCAGCGGAATGACAATCCCGCTGCGAGTATGTAATAACATTGGAAGTCACAGGGGAGGTACTCTCAGCGGCAAATGCACAGCGTTAAATCCGCTGCTGATTCGCCCGTGTGAATTTACCCTAATACTTTTATTTCAGACTCCCACAATTGGTTAATGCCTTTTAAAGGGGGCCTGTCACCCTGGCTGACGGGGTGAAGCCGCCTGACCCCCCCAGTGGAGCCCCTTATACTTATTCCCCTCTTGAAGTCCCAGTCCCCGCCCCGCCGCCAAGAAATCCCCATCGGAAGCTGTGCGTGCGCTCACCAGAGAGGAGTACGAACACCTATGGGCATCGGACTCCTCTCTGGTGAGTGCGCTTTTGACTGTGATTTCTCGTGGCGCAGGACGGCGACCGGGAATTCGAGGAAGGGGTAAGTATAAGGGGCTCCACCGGGGGTCGGGCAGCTTCACCCCAGCAGCCAGAATGACAGGTCCCCTTTGAAAAAAAAAAAAAAAAAAAAAAGATCTTATATGTTTATAGGTAACAAAAACATATATTAGTAAAATACCTGTAAAAGAAAAGAGACCAGACCAGAGGCTATTGCTTTATGTAACTATATATCTAGTATGTAGTAACTTAATCTAACTTTATTTTGGCATTCACTTATAGACTAATCCTTTAAATCTAATCTTTGTGTGTCTTCACAAGCATGGCCTTTCATTCATGCAGTCATATATCACCGTAGGTAAATGTGTTTCCAATAAGAGGAAACCTAATTGGATCCTTGCGGAATGATTACATTTGTCGTTCTCCTTTGAAGCCCTGCTTCCTCTTCTGAAGGGTTTAGGTTAAATGTAGATGATGAAGTCATTTTCAGCCGGGTAGAATCGGGATAGTTCAGAAAGACATGGACCCTGAGTAATAGCATGCACATACATGTTTATGGACAGCACAATTTACATTTATTCTTTTGTGCTAAAATTACATTTGGGAATCATTAGAATGTCCCAGATGGCTAGAGATGATGATTTAGGCCTAATTCACTTCTGGATTGAATTACTATTCAGACATAAGTATGTCCGAGCTTGCTCAAACATATGGGAGTTTGAAAGCTCCTTCTGACTATGGCGGTCTAGCTGACAGACATGTGTGTTTTTAGGACGCAAAACACTGACAGAAATGGGAAATAAATAATTCACATACATAATACTCGTTGACAAAAAAAAAAAAAAAATAATAAATGTCCAACGAGGATTTGTTGGAATTGAACAGAACTTTTTATGTGTGAATGGAATGATTATAAATGTAAATGATTACAGTTTAAGTGTCCTATCACACAAAGCGATTTTAAACGATTAACGACTATTGATAAACGATCGCAAACGAGATTGTTTATTGTTAACCTGAAATCGTTTACCATATTACATAGAACGATGGTCGTTACTACGATCGTTATTGCGATCGTTACTATGATCGTTTATTCCTTCTGATCCCAGGAAAACAATGGACAATGTGCAATTACTCTGAATGATTAGTGAAAAAATGCGGAACTTGATCGAACGAATGTGGAAATACAGCGAACGATTAACGATTATTTTAGGTTCAGATCTAAATCAACGATCAACGACATACAAACAATTTTTTTCAATCGTTGCCTGCAATTACACGGAACTGTTATTGTTAAAATTCAAACGATTTAACAATTTTTTGCACGATAATCGTCCCATGTAATAGGGCCCTTAGGCTATGTTCCCACTACGTACTGATAAGCTCAGACAATGGCCGTTATCAATTAATTCAGATCATGACCATTAATTCCGGCCATTTCACAGTGGCCGTTGTCTGAGCTTATCAGTACGTTGTGAAAGAATAGACTTTAGAGTGAAAATATAAAGTTATTGGGGAAAAAACCTTTTTGGGGGCTCTATAACCCTGTTGGGTCTTCTGTAGCTTGGATGTAAGATGAGATACGTTTGGACATGGATGCATACAGGTTCTGTATGGAAGCCTGCGTCATATTTGTCCACAGATTTTGCAGCTGGGTGTTTAGCTTCTGCAGACTCGTAGGTTGCCAAAGCTGGTTCACCATAAATGCTTGATCGGTGATAAATCCAGCAACCCAGGCCAAGGAAGTGTTGCACTCATGAAGTGAAAGAGGTTATTAAGCATTTTGTTAAATTATCCTTTAATAATATATCCTTAAAACTAAAAAGAAGCCGTCATGGTGTCCTGAGTCCTTGTTTCTCGTTTTAACCTGTTACACCATACTGTTTACAGTACAGTACTATACACAGACCAGCATCACCCCCTACAGTACAGTTACATCCAGTGACCTTTGTCCACCTTTGTTTTCCTTTTCTTCCAGCCCAGATGGCCAGGGCAATTTTTTTTGCTTTTTGTGATTTTGTTTTAACAAAATCCACAAGGCAAACATTTTAGGCTCTGCACTTTTCCAGCTCCTTACACCCGTACAAACTTCCACATGGTAGTTTTGCCCAAAATAATGCTCTACACAGCATTTACCCCCCAGTAGTGTCCCCTCACAGTAGTTAGCACCCCTAATAAAGCTCCTACATGGTGGATGTAGCACCTACACATAATAGTTACAATCTACTGCCACTGTATACTTATGTATGCACAAAGGCACATAATGCATGCACACATCATATATACACATTACATATACACACATGGGTCCTTCAATATCTTCCTACCTGTCATATAGTTTCTGTATCTGTACAGTGAACAGGAGGGACTCTTCCCGTTCCCTGTAGGTAAAACAAACCATTTGTTTAGCATTTGGAAGGATAAAGATGTATATACAGTGAGGGACGTAATTATTATATCTGAGGGACTCGTTTTGGGCTGCCATCATCTACCCAGGTCCTTCAATACTATGAACGGCCTAGTTATTGCTCTTCTTTTGCTAGAAATTTTGCACACATTGAAAAATTATTCTTTTGACACTTTTTAATAGATACCGCAGACCGATATGATGCTCTCTGATATCTACAAATCCCCCCCTAGTGTTTCAGAAGATGTCCGCTACTATCTTCAATCATTGGGTGGCCCAACTTACTTCCCTAGATTTAAGATCTAAATTACTTACTAGTCTCCAGATTGTGCACTCTCTGTTATTACTAATGAAATTTGGAGAGAGGTGCACATTCGTCTTTTACGTCTTTAATATTATCTGTATAGATGCCCCCTCTCATTACCTCCCTTCGTCCGAAATGTGATTTTCCAAAAGCGGATCTACTACATTGCATGCGGAGCCGCCCAGTGGTACAACCCCGTGGCATTACGTTTTCTCTTGGATTAAGAATGTTTGGGGTCGCAAGAGTCTTTCGATGCCTCTAAATTGCCTATTCCACCATGTCTTGCAGTCTGCAATTTTGACATGTCAAATCTTTGAGCGGAGGCACATGAGCCCTCCCATAGACAGACTGTATGACACTGAAGCAGGTGGAATTCCGTGGTGGAACTTTATACCGCGGGATTTCACCTGCCTCAGTGTCATACAGTCTGTCTATCGGAGGGCTCTTGAGCTCTCTGCTCAAAGGAATTTGTCGCTTTTAGTCCGTGTGACCTGGCCTTAAAGTACGGCTCCCGGACGTTATTTGGTCAATGGTCAGTTGGTTTGCCGGCACACTAGAATGTGCCCGCATTCCAACTTTAAATAAAATGATGTTCATCCGTCGAATACTGCAATATCGGCTGGGTGAACATGGAAGACAGCAGTTTTTTTACACTGTGTGAACCTAGCCTAAAGCTGAGCCTAAGTCAGTTTGTTTCAAATTCCCATTAAAATTCTAAGAGTTTGAAGAAGAACAAAGAGAAATAGAAAAGCGGGGTTGTAGATGAAAGGACACAGGCAGATTCAAGCCATGTTTAATGTACACGTAGAAAATTCCCTTAAAACAATGTTATTTTTGTGATGATGTATTATATCACTGACTAACAGATGCGTTTCTGCTAAACGGCGTCCTGTAGGCACTTGGCCTCTCTGTTCCGGATCATGGATAGTTTTCTCTATAAATATTACGATCTGGGGAGTCGTTGTTTCACATTAAAACACTGGCCTATTTTTCCATTTACTGCCATTAAGGAAAACACAAGCACATTAAACATTAGAGAAAAATGTTAAATCCCAGCTGTGACTACTCAAATTACAGGTATCCACTACATTCCAGCTCCTCATACAGCAAAAACTTCTCTCAAGGGATTTCTAGGCATGTCCACAATGCTGTATTTTCTGCAATTTTTTGAGGGATTCTGCAGCTCGAATCTATCGATCTATTATACAGTACATCAAAAAATTCTTCAGACTTCCTTTGTTACATTGCTGTTTGTAAAAAAAAAAAAAAAAAAACAACCCCCCAACCTTCAATCTGCACTTAGTAGCCCGTAAAGAGAGAACAGAATTTTAAAAAAAATCTGCAAATTTGTAAAAGAAAGAGAGAAATAAAGAAAATTTTGCAAGGTCATAAGTATGAGATGTTTTTTCATTTTGCCATTTTGAACTGCTGAGTGCAGAATCATGGAGCCAATAGAAAGAGCCGAGTGAGTCGGAAAGTGCTTACTGGGCTCTTACCGGCGTCTCCATATGAATGAATAGAGGTGCGCGCCCCGTGTCGTACCTGCAGCTGTATTCATAACAAAAAAGCTGGGGGCCCAATATGGATATCGGACCCCCCACAATCTCTTACTTGTCCCCTATCATGTGGATAGGTGACAAGTTAAATTTCCCTGGCCAAACCTCTTTAACATCTGTAGATACTTAACAATTGTAGATACTTTCGCCGGAGGACATCCATAACCAACCCTTATGCTCAAGATGAACTGTGTTCTGATTCTTATCTATCTTAGCTTGCATTCATTTCTTTAGCAATTTGCCTTAAAGGGAACCTGTCACCAAGACAATGCTATCTACTCTATCACCATCATCTTATAAAGCAGGAAGAGCTGAGCAGATTGATATATATCTTTGTGGGAAAAGATTTAGTATAACTTGTTACATGGGGATGAAAATCCCTGCTCATTCTATGTTAAGGAGTCCAGTGGGTGGTGTCACTCAATGGACTGGACTCTTTAGCATGGAAACAGAGATTTCAAGTTATAGTGAATCTTTTCCCATAAAGATATATATCTATCCGCTCAGCTTCTCCTGCTCTATAACATGATGCCAATAGCTTAGGTAGCATTTTGATGGTGACTGTTCCCTTTAAAGCTCCTCTGTCTTGTCCCAACCTCCTGATGGTGCCTGTACATTGTGAAAAGATGTTATGCCTACAGATATGAAGTGATTCCAGTTTTGATCACTCACAATTTTCAAGATCTTTGCTGTTGGTGGACAAATACATTCTGGGTCCCAGTGTTTTTGGAATTATAAACCTGCCATACATATTGTAAAGCGCACCAGCTTGTGAGGGTAATTGTAGTAATATTATGCTGAAGAGTAGCAATTAAAATTTTTACCCCTACAAGACAGAGCCCTTTGATGCACAAGAGTCTGGGTCAAATTAATGCAATGTTCCTCCCCGCCTTCTAAGAGCCATAGCGATTTTATTTTTCCACCTACAGGGCTAGTTGGGTTGTCATTTTTTTGGTGTATATTGGTGTAACTGATTTTGATCGCTTTTTTTTTCTTTTTCCCCCCTGATATATAATTTATTAAAATCAGCAATCCTGGTGTGTTCCCCCCCCCCCCCTTCCCGTTTACGCCGTTTACCGTGCGGGAACAATAATCTTATATTTTAATAGATCAGACGATTCCGCATGCTACGATATGTAATATGTTTCTTTTTTTATATATTTTTTTTATAATGGGCAAGGTGGTATTTTAAACTTTTATTGGGAGGGGGTTTATAAAGGTTTTTTAATGCTTTTCAAAACTTTTTATTACACTTTTTTTTTTTTTTTTTTTACATTTTATCACTGTAAAATATGCAATCATTAGATTGCATGTACTGATCTATGCTATGCCATAGCATAGAATAGATCAGTGTTATCGGGGACCTATGTATAGAGCCTGCCTGAGAGAAGACTGTATACATGGATCGCCGATCCTACAGGACGGAGGTAAGTGACTTACCCCCGCCCGTCTGTACAAGCGACCGGGACCCCTGCAGCATGGCTGCAGGGGTCCTGATCACTCAGTGACAGAAGCTTGTTCTGCGACTCAGTACGCCGCAATCTCTATAGGTCACGGCGTTTAAGGGGGTCAATGAGATGCAGCTGTGGGATTGCTCTCACTGCAGCGCTCCCGCACACATTAGAAGCCCCTGAGGTCAGGAACGTATATATACATTCCTACTGCATGGGGTATGTGCAGATTACTGACGGGAAGGGGTTAAACAAGTTGTTGTTCAGCCCCATTCACATCACATGTAGGGTCTCTGTTGAATACTAAATAAAAAAATAAAAAAAAAGCTGTTCAATCATATATCATGATATACACACAATATCTTATGCTGCCACAAGTTTTATAAGGGATAGAAAAGTATTGACTATGAGACTTTTCTTTCACCTAAAGGAGTACTACAGTGACATTTTTTTCTCTTTCAAATCAACTGGTATATAGATTTGTAATTTACTTCTATTTATAAATTTCAAGTCTTTTCATACTTATCAGCTGCTGTATGTCCTGCAGGAAGTGGTGTATTTTTTTCCTGTCTGGACCTGGACAGTTCCTGACATGGACCGAGGTGGCAGCAAAGAGTCACAGTAGTAAATTACAAATCTATATAACTTTCTAACACCGGATGATTTGACAGAATTTTTTATACTGTTAGCATAGATATGATATATTAGCTGATATTTTTTTCCAGTTTGAAATCTGTGTCAAAATTTAGTTGTAGCAGCCATTTCCTGCATATAAAAGTCTTTAATATTTTAATTTCCTTTCTGTATTGATCACTAACTAGATCTGTGTATCCTTCTACAGATGAAGATGATGAAAGCACATTTACTGCAGGCAACCTAGCCCCCGAAAGATCACCCTCCACCTACCAACCAGGAAACATGCCAACCTCTAACTACACTGGAATCCAGATCCCCCCAGGGGCACATGCTCCAGCCAACACACCAGCAGAGGTTCCTCACAGTACTGGTAAGACCAACAGGTTATAGACTGGTTGTGCTGTCCATTTGTAGCTAAAATTTACAGATGGTGCGCCAAGATACTCTAAAACAAGTGACCTATTTGTAGCCAGTCATTGCTGTAGCTAATAGATGAGATGGCCCCAAACAGGGTGTTCCTGTGTTAATTCAGAATTCCCTAATGTTGCAGCATAAAAGTCAGGGGTCTTTTAAATCAGACTCCCCATTAAGTGTTTGATATTAGTATGTAAGTTTTGTAGTAACAGTACAGTTCCGCTTCCTGGAGCTCATTAAAGGAGAAGTCCAGTAAAAAAATGTATTAAAGTATTGTTTTTCCCCTCAAAACTTATACAAATCCCCAATATACACTTATTACAGGAAATGCTTATAAAATGCTTTTTTCCCTGCACTTACTACTGCATCAAGGCTTCACTTCCTGGGTAACAGGGTGATGTTATTTCCTGGATAACATGGTGATGTCTCTTCCTGGATAACATGGTGATGTCACTTCCTGGATAACATGGTGATGTCACTTCCTGGATAACATGGTGATGTCACTTCCTGGATAACATGGTGATGTCACAACCCGACTCCCAGAGCTGTGTGGGCTGTGGCTGCTAGAGAGGATGATGGCAGAGGGATGCTCAGTGTCCCCCTGCCATCATCCTCTCCAGCAGCCACAGCCCGCACAGCTCTGGGAGTCGGGTCATGACATCACCATGTTATCCAGGAAGTGACATCACCATGTTATCCAGGAAGTGACATCACCACGTTATCCAGGAAGTGACATCACCATGTTATCCAGGAAGTGACATCACCGTGTTATCCAGGAAGTGAAGCCTTGATGCAGTAGTAAGTGCAGGCACTTGATAAGCATTTCTGTAATAGGTTTATATTGGTAATTGTATAACTTTTGGGGGGGGGGCAATACAATACTTTAATAAAAATTTTCGTCGGACTTCGACTTTAAGATAAATCTGGGCCATATATTTATGTGATCCTCCGTCAGAGCTAATGGTGAGCCCATATCTATGTGATCCTGTATCCTTTACATTTCACTAATATTTATCAGCCTTTTCCTTTACTGAAAACATCTCTTACCTTATGTCAGTATTCTTCTAGGCGTAGGAGAGGAAGGCCAGCTTGTCGAAAGATTTACTGTTTTGTCAACTGCTGGTATATCTCTGGAATTTCATTTCTTTAAAAACAAAATTTGTGTGTGTGTGTATATATATATGTATAGATTTCTATGTACAATTGTGGCCAAGAGTTTTTATAGCGACAGTTTGCATTAACCCTAGATTTTTATGAAGAGCGATCAGATGAATTGCAATAAATTACAGTGTCATTTCTTCCCATCAAAATCAAAAAGTGCTTTACAGTCAAGGACGTTTCTGCTTATAAGATTGAGACTAAATCAAGCGTTAATTAACCAAATAATTAAGCAATAAGTGTGTGTGCGTGTGTAATATATACTGCATATATATATATATATATATATATATATATATATATATATATATATATATATATATATATATATATTAGAGAGAGAGAGAAGGTAAACCACTGTGGCACTCCAGATGAAATCAAACAAACAGGTTTATTCCTCCCACTGGTGCAACGTTTCACTCATACAATCAGAGCTTTCCCAAGCAGACAGATTGACATAAACCTGTTTGATTTCTTCTGGAGTGCGTTGGTGGTTTACCTTGTCTACATAGCTGTGCACACTGCTGGCACCCCCCACAAGAACTTATCTGCATGAGTGCTGCTCCCACTATACATACAT